>NC_060214.1:50497500-50530000 GCF_021130785.1 Homalodisca vitripennis | reverse complement strand
TACAAGTAGGTCAACGGCTGTTACTGGTAGGGCAGGCTGTTGATAGTGATATTGATATTGATAGATTGATAGCGGCATCCCTGTTTAAACATGCCTACCAGTAAGGAACATTCTAGTGGCTTCTTTGCATTGATGATACGACATCGGACACTAGATGAACCCTCTACACTACGGTGGATTACTTTGGTTACAGAAGAACATTTTAGAGGTAAGCAGGTGTCCTTATTAATAATATGTATAATCATGGACAGAATATCCATTACCGATTTTATAAATTCAAGCTTCTTTGAAAATAATTAGTAATAAGAACAGTAATAATGCTAAACTTAGTAAATACTAAAAGCAATTTAGTCCGAAAAGCACTCCATTTTTAGTCACAAAACTATTTCCGCTATGATACTTGTACCTTTTAGTAACTGTAATATTGATGTTGCAATCCCGTGAAGATGCTGTGACAGTTACTTTTAAAATATGTCTTTTACTGTTGTCTTGAATTATTATTCGTTTTGGTGCTTTCGTTATTGTATTTAATATTCAGTGTAGTTAAAACTTTGAATACGTTGTATATGAAGTAATTTTAAGAGCTGGGCTATCATCTTTGTACATTGTGCAGGGTTTTTTATTCCCTGGAGTCTGATCGTGGCTGCTGGACTGAGGATAAGTCTGTTAGTCCCACTGTGCTGCGCTCTCCGAGTTGCTGTTGTCGGCAACCGTCTGTTCGTCTGCCGTACCGTACCGACCGACACTGCCGTACCGCATATCCGGTTCACCCGCGGTCGTGTGCTTCCTCTCGGTTCGGTCGACTTCGTTGAAGTTACCAGGCGTGGACTTGTCGTCATCTGGTGAGTGACTTACAAATTTTATGGTGACCTCTCAGGTATACTATATTCCTCTCCGAGACTGGGACCATTCCTCTCGATATACCTCTCGAAGGATAATCAGCGCCTGGGACTCCAGAAATGTGTTACATCAATTATTACTCTTTTACTGTCTTTAAATTGTCAAGTTGGTTAATGTTAAATGTTTGGTTAGATATCTGTATCGTAAGAAGGGTTTAATTATCTTAAGATATCTTATCTCAGTCTGTGTGGTTATATCAGTAATAGTCTTGGTTATATTGAGTTGTTCTTTTTCACTGTAACGCAGATTAGAGGCAATACTGGCTGTAACCGTTATAAAATAATATAGGATCCGTTTTTGACCTTTTCGGGAATTATTGCAATAAACTCGAGTCTGTAAAGTTCTGTAGTCTTGAGTTTTCCCGTCTTCACAGCTTAACCATCAGTTTCCTATACTTTTACTATAAAGTACTCTACTAAGATCCAAGAAAATCTAAGGATTCAATAATATAGTTACATTAGTATAGTTTGAGTCACGCCAAACATTTTCCTACTTACTAAAGTTATAAATATATTCTTATTCTCACAATTAAATTTAACGTTTATTGTAAACGGTTCATCGACCTTTGGTAATTCTCTTGGGTCCCTACACCTGCTTACCCTGGTGAAGTCCCGCAACCTGGAAAGGACTGGTTCCTTGTTACAGTCCCTGGAGTCCTTCAAAAATAAGGTGGCGCCCCAAAATAAATATTGGACATTTTTCGTCGTTGTTGTGGACTTCGCCTAGGACTTGGAACAACTTAACCCCCTTTCCCCTGAGCTAGCCAGCATCAGTGACAGAGACTGGTGTGGACTGTTACAACCATCAACAAAAATTGTTAAGTCTTTATAGTTATTGCACAGACGTATGGACGGACAGACTAATAGTAGACGACAAGATTCAAGAAGGTCATATACGGCTCTTAATAACCATTTACATTACAATATTTTAAATTTATTTCTTACCCATATTCCAATACGAGTACTTTCTATTGTTACCTCACCCAGGAAACAATATGGTGGCTAGCTCAGAGATGGGTCGGGGTCGGTGGTCCTAGAGGGTCTAGCACTTATACTGGAATGGTCTTTAGGGCGCCACCTCATTTTCAAGATACACACACAGGGGGAGAATGAGGAAACTATCCCTGACGCCGGAAGAAGATGAAATGTCCTTTGAGTTAGAGAAGTAAAGGAATATTATTCTCAGTCCGCTGTTGGGTCGGGAGGGTAAGGCCGGCTTTTACACAGTATTACTAAGATCAGGTCTAGGTCGACCCCATGGACCCTACCTACTGTATAACTTATAATCAATACTGAAGTTAAACTACCCAGTACACAACTAGTCTCAGCTCTTCATTAACATTGACAGATTATTAATAATATCGATTGCTTGGATTAAAATGATCGAATGTTAATATCTACAATCTGTGGTGCAAGTCAACACAATTCTGGTAACTGAACGAGCAGAGAGGATTAATCAATGAGGCACCTGTTTCGATAATTTGAGTTTAATTTAATGCCAAGGCAATAGAAAGTAAAAGCCACTCAATAAATACACACAAAAGAAATCACATGCATCAGGGGTTCATGCCCTAATAAACATAAACACAATATATATCTATTGTTCATGCAAAAATAAAAGTAAACCTTGCTAAATTAATGAGAACAGTTCGCTCAAGCAAAAAAAAAGAGCTATACCCTAACAATGAAGCTATAAATAAATATACTTTTCAAACAAATAGGCTCTAACTATGATAGGATGTACTAGTTTGCTCGAGCAAAATAAATCTAGCCAATACATAGATAATTAGCGGTGGCCACCGAAAAATAATAAATAGGACACATATATCTTAACAGAGAATAAATAGAACAATTATTAATACATGTTTAAAATGACAATATTATAGACTATGGAAACAGCCAATATACTATTCAGCTTAGTTCATATAACTTCACTCTGGAAGTGGCAAATACTGAGTCTGTTTCTGTGTCCCACACAAAGGAATAGTGGTCACCGATACGGTCGAAAGTTATAATTAAGAGTTAGACTTATCGGTTGAAGTCTGATAAGGTCCGTCCTGGGGCGATAGTGGCATGTCAAGGCCATCCAGGTGTGAAGAGACGATGCCGGCCGACCGGGATGCAAGGGAACACGTCACAGCCAAACTTGTGTCGTCGACCAGAACCCTTAAACATTAATTCCTCATTCCTAATTAAAACTATACCATTTAAGGACAACAATTAATCCTGAATTCAGTAATAACATAATTTGTTTGCCAGAAATAATGCAGGTACTACATTGGTAAGGCTTTAAAGCACAGTGCCAAGGACACTTAAACGTGAATAGTAATATATTGAACATTGTGAAACAGGTTTATATACATAATATAAGTCAAGTTAATAATAATAAAATTGACTATTACTAGTAATACGTTGAATGCCATTCTCAAGCCAGTTAATAGTTTCAGCCAATTGAGTAGGCCACAACACCTTGAGAAGTGAGTGAATTGAATGGTGATTTTAATTTCAAACAAGAATAAATCATATTAAGCTACTCAGTTATCGTACATACCAACGTACACCAAGTAATGGTAGGGTTTTGAGATAAACATATTTTATAACAAGTATCCAAGATTCAATATACATGCAGGGAGACATTCATTTGTAAATAATATGATTGTACTTTATATAAATAGTAGAAACTAGAAATAGCTTGAATAAATAGTAAAATAACTTTTAACAAGTAACAAGTATTGATAGGTTACACATCAAACAAATTAGTTCAGCGTTAAGTAATTTGAACAGGACCATTCTTATAGGATAAACATTACGATTAATAAACATAGTTTACATGGTAACAATGATTTGAAATCTCTAAATTTGTAATATATAAGATTGAACATAATTAATTTTCCTATACCAGCCGGCCTTAGTCCTGAATGTAATGAAGTTTGACATCATGTTAATCGGTTGATTGCAAGATAACTCTCGGGATAATTGATTCCTTAGATGTAGCAGAATTTATATATTGCACTGTTCTTACCTCAGAGTCCAAGAAAATCCTCGAAATAATTACAAGACGACGAGAAGACCTGAGGGTGGCAAACGATGATCCTCGAACTTCAACTTTTCTTCACAACGTGGTCCTTGCTCGTTAACGACTGTTGCGTACAACACGGCTGATAATAGCGCCATCTAGGTCAAGCTCTGCTACTGGGTCAATCTACGGATTTTTAGATTCGCCGTTAAGTGGAGAGCGGCAATATCTGACCATTTTCGCTAATCATTACCTTACGGTGTCGGACAATTACGGGCGCGCACCGCAACTGATTAATTCTAAACGGGGTGATCAGTCCCGTTTCCGAGTGCAGATAAGGCCTATGATTGCGAATCGTTACACTATGTGAAAACAGCTAGAAATATTATAAACCGAAAGAGTCCATCCTGTTGCGGTGTCACCTGAATTCCCGGAATTCCAACAATAAACATAAAGCCTATATCAGAGCAATCTTCTTTCCCTTCCAATTAGGCAAAATCGTTTTAAAAAGCTAGACCTGGTACATCGGTTTTGAGATTAGGCAACAGTGTAACATAAAAATTAAGTAAGAAAGTCAATAAAATGTGTAAAAATAATAATAACTTGGTGGTTTACATGGAGCAGTCACTCAATTTTGTACAGGTTTTGAAATATTTCGTAGTACTATAAATATCTTATGATGATATTTAATACTGTTACTAAATGTTCAAATATCATTCAGTCAACCTATATGATGACAGTAATATATAATAGTAGTTTAAAAATGGGTGTAAAAGTTCGTGTAGAAACAACTATTCATATAATTTACTCTGTAATTATAAATCAGAAATAAATGTGCTCCATAAGACAAGAATCCATACTTTTCCATTTCTTTTATGAAGAAAAGTTGATTAATAAAAACACACTTAAGTTAGTTAATACAGTATTCTAATGACTGTGGTTGAGGTAAAAGCTCAGCCATTATCAGTGTTCACTTTAAATCAAAATTAGCAGATGGACAAATCAAACTTGTCTGGGATCAGTTGTGACCAGACAATGGGTCCTTAAAAGCACTACTAAACTATGCCCTTTGTAGTACTTCCAATGTTACAGCGACTCATCAAAGTGGCCTTCCTCGACCTCTCTTCCCATTACTATACCCATTACTGCTAACCCTCAGTAGTTTCTGTGGGTGTAGGTTTTGTTCGATTCCCTTAACTATTTTCTAGGTTTTATATTAATTTTATTTCATGTTATTATCAGATTTTATAAAACACACACACACACGCACACACACACACACACACACACACACACACACACACACACACACACACACACACACACACACATATATATATATATATATATACATAAATATAAATTTATTTATTTAAACAGTTTTTGTTTCAACCACTATGAAAAATCCTATAACATTTTTTTATCGCTTTAATACTAATAAAAAATATTTAAACTTATCTATCTTGTACATCTATATATGTTTTTTATATTATATATAAAAAAAATATATATATGCATCGACTAAGTGAAATTTTGAATAATAGAATTGAGTAATAGGACATTCCTCATACTAAGAGTTTCCCATATACCAAAAACTCCACTGAATAAAGAAATGCCAGTCATGAGTAGTTCCTATTATAGATTTAGAGCTTCCAGAAGTTGAATTCTCTTAGTGTATAGGATTCGCCAAAGGAACTACAGCATAAACCTTCCCAAATAGCTGCAATCATGATATTTCCCATTAAAGACAATTTCCAGCATTTGTGATATATTATGGTTGTGATAAAAATTTTTTGATTATATAAAAAAATTTGAAATTCGTCGTTGTTTATGATAAATTTCATAAATATACAAGATTTTAAGTGCTCCTGATTTGTATAGTAAGTACATTAAAAGTACAGTTTTTCACTGATAATAATGTAATTTCGTTAAAGGGGTGAAAAACGGGTCTGAAATTTTTTTGTTTTCAGAGACTTTACCTTTGAAGAACTATAAATTTATCATTACAAATATTTTTAAGCCCAAAATCATTTGCAACATCTTAAACCCAATTCTGGTGTCGATCGTTGAATCTTCATCCGTCTTAAAACTATTTTGTCGTTGCCAATAACAAAGATATTTGTCTACTCATCTGAGTGCAGACTTCCTGTTGAGTTTGAACTAAATATCTCAACTGGAAAACACTAAGATGAAGCCTTAAGCACATCAACAGGGGATATAAAATTACCATCAAAGCTGCAGAGATTGTGAGGGGTCACGTTAAACCGCCATAGCTCTCACGTGACGTAGTCAAGTGGATTAAACTGGGGACAGTGTTTTTACACCACTAATCTATTCACTGCTTTTCGCTACTCGTTTTATAAGTTTTATTTCCATATATGCTAATAGAAATATAATGTGACATATAAAATCTAGATTAGTTGTTTTAATGATAAAATTTATTTATGTACCCTTTGAATATAGTATTACTTTTAGTTTTGATATGCCTTGACTAAATCTCTCAGACCAGGTGCTCAGCTCTAAATAAATTATTACTATTAAAAATAAATTATTAATTTTATACGAATAAAACCGTGTACAAAGAAGTGTCGAAGGACTCTATAAGACTTAATAAAAAGGCAGGACACAGACGGACAGACAAAAGGACTGTCCTTTGCCTTTTCAATCCCAAAAAATAGGGTTTTTCTGGGACTAAACAGATCCCATGTACCACGTTTAAAGTTCTTGGGACCTTTTTATCAAGAGGTATTGCACAGATGGACAGACAGTTGGTGTGCCTTACGTCACTTGACCTCAAAATGAATAGGGTTCTTTCTTGGACCAAAAGGAAGGTATGCACGAATATTTATCTAAGGCCTTTCTATTAAGAGTTTATCGTATAGACAGATGAACAGACAGAGGAATTTTTAGAAGGACAAACTCAGTTCTTAACTCATACTTATTACTGTAAACCTGTGCATAAAATCACTTGAACGATTTGGAACTCAACATGTCGTATTACAAAGTAATTAATACTTGTATGGTTGAATGTATAATAATACTAAAGTGGAAGCTCAAACATTCTAAACTTCTGATAGGATCCAAATGTACGGTTTGGGAATTCTTGCATTACCGAATGCACATTGAAAACGAACTTAAAGTGTATTCGGAAATTTGTACAGAAATAAACTTAAAACTAATTCATTTTATAGTTTTACATTCACCTTTGACGTTTAAAAGTTTGTGTTTGTTTAGGCTATTTTACCTTGAGTCCTTCGAGACCGAGGTTCTTGTTTTTAACCACCACAGAAAGATTTTGCTCTGATCATCACAAAACTTTTAAATAACATTCTTACTGCAATGGTATTCTTTCTTTATGCAAATCACACATTTTTACATTAGCCTTATTGAAATGCTTAATTACTATTAATGTCAAAACGTTGCCGCTGAATTTTAATCAATTTAATTCTATACTTAATTTTAGGAGGAAGGTTAGGTTGACAGCGTCGTTATGAGCAGAAAATATGTATATGAAACAAATAAATATGACAAAGAAAACGAATCTTAAAGCATACTGCATACAAAAATTCTGTCCGTAACTGAACATTTAATTAATAAATGTACCATTCTTGCCAATCATTTAATCATTACCTCATTGTCAGTCTCAATTTGTTCGTATAATGAGTTCTTTATCGTTTAAGTTGATTAGTAAAAACTCTGTAGACAAAAATTAATCCAACTAATCATGAATCTCTGAGGGAGTGACTTTCTTTGTTCATCCCGAAACTGTATTACTTTGATAGTTCTAATAAAATATTAAATTTAAAGTATAAATTATTATAAAACAGTAGTTTTTATATACGGTACCAAATAAAATATTGTGAAAATCCTTAAAGCATACATTCAATGAAGATATCATTTCAATTGTACGATACAGAAAAAAAGTGTTTAAATTATTTATAAGACATTTTATTAACTTGCTGTAAACTTAGATTTTGCCTAAAGAATATTCCCTAGGTCAGTGAAAACCCAAAAGGGAATAAAATGAACAATTACACTTTAAACATAGACCGATTACCATTATATTCGTAAAATATAAAATATATTCATGAAATATAAATTAGCCTCTCAGTATAAACCATATGATTTTAAAGGGAATAAACACATGGTAAAACTTTTTGCTTTTCTCTCCTCTCTAGAACGAAAGAAAAACCGTTGCTGTTGAGGTTAAACGGTGTTTGATTAATTTAACTACTTTGTTCCTGGTCACTCTTAATTAAGAGTCCACAATGTTTCGTTGGATTAGAAGTTAGTGTCGCTGGGAATTTCGTTCTTATGACATTAGTGGCCTGAATAGCGTGACGATGTTTTGAATAGTCCAGTAACTGAATATAACAGATTCAAACTATTATTTAGCGTCAGTGTAAAAGCATCAACCCGAAAGCAAAGTTTATCACTGGTCTTTATAAAATTTACTATATTTGGATAAACACCAATTATCATTATGCATAACTATGTATATACATACATACATACATATATATATATATATATATATTCATTAAATTTGTATAAATGGCAATAGCCGAATTTAATTTATTTCAATAAACATTGAATCGCAAAAAGTACTTGCTCCGCCTGGACTCGAACCCGGATCTCTCATGTTTATTGAAATATATATATGTTTGTGTGTGTGTGTGTTTAAATAAATATATTTAAAACAACATAATTAGAGATTGTAGTAATTCAAATGATGGAGCCTATGCTATCAGTTAAATAATAATATTATTAAGCTTGGAACGACTATTATCTAGTATTTGTTTACGGCATTTCTCTGAAACTAAACTACTATAGTAAAAGAATGAAGTTGTTAACGTTTTTTAAATCCATAATAATATGTTGTATGTAATTGGTTTAGCATCAAATATAACTCATCTGTAGTACGTTTACGTAACAATTGAAAATAGTGGTTAAATCGTAACATCAAAATTCTGCACGCTATACCCATACTGTAGGTAAGTTAGAGGAAACTGACACTACGTCAGTGTGACAGTAACAACAAATGAACTCGTAAAATAGCTACAAGCAACTTAAATACAAAATATATATTTAAGGAAAGATTGATACATACATATATTTGTTCATTTAAATTCTTTTAAAAAATGTTTCTTTCTGCTTTTTTTGAATGTCTTTATACACAACACACATCTTAGCAATCTATAACTATAACTAATTCATAAAAAACAAGCAATTGATGATTCAGGATGTGAAAAATGAATTTTAATCTTTGTTTTTTTTTATCAGTTTTACAAGTTTAAGACTAGTTTGGCTGTGTGATAATTTTTTAAATTTATCTCTTACAATTTTCATTTGGATAATTATTTAATGTATTGAAACAAGTGCATATTTAATAAGCAGACCAGAATTTAATAAGCAGCGTAGACTCGTTAGTGTATTTCAATTATCGAAACGATTTGGTATACTAACCAACATCGATAATCGATAATATGTAATATTCGTACACAAAAAGAATTATAATAAATAAACAAAACGTATAATGCATAGAATGTTTAATAAAATACAACAACATTAAAAAATAATATAAAGAAATGCTGCCTAAACCTACCTAAATAGCAGAGATGCGTTACAAAATTACATCTTGCCTGGATAGCAGTGAATAACCGCTTTTGTGAAAAGGAGAAAAGGATTCTCCCCAGACAGGAACACTCCCCTGCAGTACAAAAATTCACAAACATATATGCCGGTATTCCACTCCTCAAACTTCTCACAACCGTTCTCCAAGAACTTTCAATTTTTCATCACAATATTTCCCCATATTTATTGACATTTATTATTGAAATCCACGCTTTTTTTACACATTTTTTATTATAAATTAGTATAATAAATTTTTTTTAAAGGAATATTATGTTAATAAAATTGTGATAGCATAGTCTTCTTTTGATAAAACAATTGAAACATTCGATAAAACAATCGAGTAATGAATGTACGCCGCTTATTAAAGCCTAAATGAAAACCGTAACAACCGTTACACTGTACTGTTTGATTAGACAGTCTGTCCGTGTTAATTACACGGTAATTAAGGCCAACCGCCAAGTAATTCGGTTTTTGTAGGTGTGTTTGCTAAAATTAGTTATGCCTCGTTTTAACAAACGTCCAATTAACCCCTGGAATTTCCTGGTATGACCAGAACCTCCTGAGTAAATTGAACTCCTGGTGTGTTAACCCCCCGGTAACATTACCCCACTCCCAGGGAATTTCCTGGCTTGAATAGATAATCTCTTGGCTTGACTAGATATTAAACCAACTGTTCAACTTAAAATACTGCCTTAAGGTCGGTTTTTATTATGTTTATACTAAAGAATTCAAGATAGCTGACCAGTGCAGACTTTTTTCCCGAGCTCATTCCTGGCTAAACCAAAGCTCGCAGCTAAAATCTGACGACGGAATCGAAAGATTAAATGATAAAATTAAATTTCCGACAAGTAAGGTCTAGTCACTTTTTCTCGTATCTCTAAGGATTAAGCTACAAAATGCCCTTAAAGTCAAAACTAAATTGGGATAAAAATCAACAAATTCTACTTCTAATTTACGGATTTAACCTGTCACCGAATTCCTCTTATCCCCGAATTTTAAGCACTTACTTTGGGGGCCTGGGGGTAGCCCCCAGCGAGCCGAAGGCAAGTGTCTAGGTATACGTCTATTAGTTCAAAAAAATTATAACATAAAATATTTGGAAAATAAAATCCATATATTCACGTTAAGAAGAGATCCGATTCCAGATATTCGGAGTACTGTACTGGTTTCTTGTATTACTAAACGATAGGAAATGTCAGAAAATTCCTTAAGAAATAATTTATAATATTATTTCCAGGTTTATTTGTTTGAAAATTATTAAAGATACGGCTTTGTGAAATGAAATGGTTGAAAATAATTTAAGGCAGAAAATTCTATACCAAAGGCACTTCGCAAGAAAAAAAGTTCTGTTTCCTTTGGGGTGAATGTTTTTTTAGAATGACCTTTGAGTTGTTAAATGACTGTTTACAATGGACGTATACGTAATCATCATTAATCAATAATTATTGCATGAGGTTGCAAATTGTTGCAATTTTGCAATACATTTCTGCATTTCTATCATAAAAATGTTTGTTATTGCAAAACTACGAAACATAAAGGAAGATTACGTTTTACTGAACTAAGGTTAATTAATTTCTGTTACGATGCTTGTTTACAGCGGTTTTATACTTAATTACCGCCCTAAAATAACTCGTTATTGCAGTGCTATAACGTAGCATCATAAACTCATAGATGAACATATAGTTCATTAACATAATAAACAATTGAGTGAGATTTCTGTGTTTTATTGATTAAGGTACGGCGGCGTAGCTGACAAAAGTAAACAGAGTGTTGTTCAATGGCTCATTGCAAAAGCCTTTGTTTTCTTAAAGTTTACTTATTTGTATGTCTGGCTTTGTTTTACTAGCAAATTAAACTAGACACTGCTAAATACGATACAAAGTTATTTTTATTTAACTTGCTATTTGCTAAATTTCAGTGAAAATACACAGCTCTTAAAAATAGGGTTTTACTCGAAAAACAAATCAATTCACCACCATGCCCTTTTTCTGACTTATGAACACTGACCTCGTTCAGTGTATCGAGTCTTGTGTACTTTGAAGAATAATACATAGTTCATGTAAAAATCACAACACCATACTTTTAATGTAAACACTTTAAGTGTTACATTATAATCACAAATTACTATGATAAGTTCTCTCCTAAAATATATAGTGAAAGTATCATCCAGAAGAGGACAATAGTGAGAATTGTCTCGTACATTTTAAGAAGTTTTAAAGCTATAGGATACATGTTATTTATCATACAACGTCGTATTTTAAATAGGTAAATTAGGTGAATATACCGTTAATGTAATTCGTGAGTAGATGTAGATTACAATTGTCAACTACTTGAGTTGTTTATACTTTTGTTGTTAATTGTAGTTTGGAGCAAATTACTAGAAAGCATAGTATAAAATAAAAAAAATTGTTACAAAAATTAAACTTGTTACTTAAACATATCTTGTAACACGAATATTTTAAACGAAAAACAAAGTATGTGTTTTTTCGGTAGGATGAAATGACTAAACAACCAAAAGAAGATTGTTTATTGGACTAAAATTATTAAAAATCTCTTGATACGTATCCCATTTTATATTGGATAGTGTACATCTTCATAACAGATAAAATATTTGAATGAATGTTTCAATGGTATGACAAAACACCCAGTCCTTCTGTGTCTGCATATATAGCCATTAATTAACAATCAACACATCATGCCAGTTAGAAAGAAATTATAGGCCATTACTGGTCCTCATGTATCATGTATAATAAAACTGCCCTGCCCAATGCTCAGTCTCAGAGAGAGAGATAGAGATAGAGATAGAGATAGAGATAGAGAGAGAGAGAGAGAGAGAGAGAGAGAGAGAGAGAGAGAGAGAGAGAGAGAGAGAGAGAGAGAGAGAGAGAGAGAGAGAGAGAGAGAGAGAGAGAGAGAGAGAGGAGAGAGAGAGAGAGAGAGAGAGAGAGAGAGAGAGAGAGAGAGAGAGAGAGAGAGAGAGAGAGAGAGAGAGAGAGAGAGAGAGAGAAGAGAGAGAGAGAGAGAGAGAGAGAGAGAGAGAGAGAGAGAGAGAAGAGAGAGAGAGAGAGAGAGAGAGAGAGAGAGAGAGAGAGAGAGAGAGAGAGAGAGAGAGAGAGAGAGAAGAGAGAGAGAGAGAGAGAGAGAGAGAGATGAGAGAGAGAGAGAGAGAGAGAGAGAGAGAGAGAGAGAGAGAGAGAGAGAGAGAGAGAGAGAGAGAGAGAGAGAGAGAGAGAGAGAGAGAGAGAGAGAGAGAGAGAGAGAGAGAGAGAGAGAGAGAGAGAGAGAGAGAGAGAGAGAGAGAGAGAGAGAGAGAGAGAGAGAGAGAGAGAGAGAGAGAGAGAGAGAGAGAGAGAGAGAGAGAGAGAGAGAGAGAGAGAGAGAGAGAGAGAGAGAGTTATTCGTCCTAAACTCCCAATGCTTGGATCGTTTGCCAAGATGAGTTTAAATTAAGTTTACTCTAAACAGCTCAGATCGGTGTTTGAAAACATACCGCTTCTACTACACTACACTGTATTAAATATTTTCCTTCTATTCTGAAGTACATATCTAATATTATGTAAACCTGTTATTGCAGAAAATTACATTGAGTACCTATGAATGTTAAGAACTTTTAAAAATAAGTGTGCACAAACTGTGACCAAACAAAATATTAATTGTATTACTCCATGTATTTCAACATAAAGCTTCACAAGTTTTATTTCACGAAAGCGAATATTGTATCCGTCTTGCTCATACTTTATAAAATAATATAGGATCCGTTTTGGCCCTTTACGGGAATTATTGCAATAAACTCGAGTCTGTAAAGTTCTGTAGTCTTGAGTTTTCCCGTCTTCACAGCTTAACTATCAGTTTCCTATACTTTTACTATAAAGTACTCTACTAAGATCCAAGAAAATCTAAGGATTCAATAATATAGTTACATTAATATAGTTTGAGTCACGCCAAACATTTTCCTACTTACTAAAGTTATAAATATATATTCTTATTCTCACAATTCAATTAACGTTTATTGTAAACGGTTCATCGACCTTTGGTAATTCTCTTGGGTCCCTCCACCTGCTTACCCTGGTGAAGTCCCGGAACCTGGAAAGGACTGGTTCCTTGTTTCAGTCCCTGGAGTCCTTCCAAAACAAGGTGGCGCCCCAAAATAAATATTGAACATTTTTTCGTCGTTGTTGTGGACTTCGCCTAGGACTTGGAACAACTTACCCCCCTTTCCCCTGAGCTAGCCAGCATCAGTGACAGAGACTGGTGTGGACTGTTACAACCATCAACAAAAATTGTTAAGTATTTATAGTTATTGCACAGACGTATGGACGGACAGACTAATAGTAGACGACAAGATTCAAGAAGGTCATATACGGCTCTTAATAACCATTTACATTACAATATTTTAAATTTATTTCTTACCCATATTCCAATACGAGTACTTTCTATGTGAAAACAGCTAGAAATATTATAAACCGAAAGAGTCCATCCTGTTGCGGTGTCACCTGAATTCCCGGAATTCCAACAATAAACATAAAGCCTATATCAGAGCAATCTTCTTTCCCTTCCAATTAGGCAAAATCGTTTTTAAAAAAGCTAGACCTGGTACATCGGTTTTGAGATTAGGCAACAGTGTAACATAAAAATTAAGTAAGAAAGTCAATAAAATGTGTAAAAAATAATAATAACTTGGTGGTTTACATGGAGCAGTCACTCAATTTTGTACAGGTTTTGAAAATTTCGTAGTATAAATATCTTATGATGATATTTAATACTGTTACTAAATGTTCAAATTTCGTTCAGTCAACCTATATGATGACAGTAATATATAATAGTAGTTTAAAAATGGATGTAAAAGTTCGTGTAGAAACAACTATTCATATAATTTACTCTGTGATTATAAATCAGAAATAAATGTGCTCCATAAGACAAGAATCCATATTTTTCCATTTCTTTTATGAAGAAAAGTTGATTAATAAAAACACACTTAAGTTATTTAATACAGTATTATAAGGACTGTAGTTGAGGTAATAGCTCAGCCAATATCCGTGTTCACTTTAAATCAAAATTAGCAGATGGACAAATCAAACTTGTCTGGGATCAGTTGTGACCAGACAATGGGTCCTTAAAAGCACTACTAAACTATGCCCTTTGTAGTACTTCCAATGTTACAGCGACTCATCAAAGTGGCCTTCCTCGACCTCTCTTCCCATTACTATACCCATTACTGCTAACCCTCAGTAGTTTCTGTGGGTGTAGGTTTTGTTCGATTCCCTTAACTATTTTCTAGGTTTTATATTAATTTTATTTCATGTTATTATCAGATTTTATAAAAACACACACACACACACACACACACACACACACACACACACACACACACACACACACATATATATATTTTTTTTATATACATAAATATAAATTTATTTATTTAAACAGTTTTTGTTTCAACCACTATGAAAAATCCTATAACACTTTTTTATCGCTTTAATACTAATAAACAATATTTAAACTTATCTATCTTGTAAATCTATAAATGTGTTTTATATTATATATATATATATATATATATATATATATGCATCGACTAAGTGAAATTTTGAATAATAGAATTGAGTAATAGGACATTCCTCATACTAAGAGTTTCCCAAATACCAAAAACTCCACGGAATAAGGAAATGCCAGTCATGAGTAGTTCCTATTATAGATTTAGATCTTCCAGAAGTTGACTTCTCTTAGTGTATAGGATTTGCCAAAGGAGCTACAGCATAAACATTCCCAAGTAGCTGCAATCAGGATATTTCCCATTAAAGTCATTTTCCAGCATTTGTGATATATTATGGCTGTGATACAAATTTTTGAATATATAAAAAAATTTTAAATTCGTAGTTGTTTATGATAAATTTCATAAATATACAAGATTTTAAGTGCTCCTGATTTGTATAGTAAGTACATTAAAAGTACAGTTTTTCACTGATAATAATGTAATTTCGTAAACGGGTGAAAAACGGGTCTGAAATTTTTTTATTTTCAGAGACTTTACCTTGAAGAACTATAAAATTATCATTACAAATATTTCTAAGCCCAAAATCATTTGCAACATCCTAAACCCAATTCTGGTGTCGATCGTTGAATCTCCATCCGTCTTAAAACTATTTTGTCGTTGCCAATAACAAAGATATTTTGTCTACTCATCTGAGTGCAGACTTCCTGTTGAGTTTGAACTAAATATCTCAACTGGAAAACACTAAGATGAAGCCTTAAGCACATCAACAGGGGATATAAAATTACCATCAAAGCTGCAGAGATTGTGAGGGGTCACGTTAAACCGCCATAGCTCTCACGTGACGTAGTCAAGTGGATTAAACTGGGGACAGTGTTTTTTACACCACTAATCTATTCACTGCTTTTCGCTACTCGTTTTATAAGTTTTATTTCCATATATGCTAATAGAAATATAATGTGACATATAACATCTAGATTAGTTGTTTTAATGATAAAAGTTATTTATATACCCTTTGAATATAGTATTACTTTTATTTTTTAATTTGCCTTGACTAAATCTGTCAGGCCAGGTGTTCAGCTCTAAATAAACTATTACTATTAAAAATAAATTATTAATTTTATACGAATAGAACCGTGTACAAAGAAGTGTCGAAGAACTTGATAAGACTTAATAAAAAGGCAGGATATAGACGGACAGACAGCCGGACTGCCCTTTGCCCTTTCAATCCCAAAAAATAGGGGTTTTCTGGGACTAAACAGATCCCATGTACCACGTTTAAAGTTCTTGGGACCTTTCTATCAAGAGGTGTTGCACAGATGGACAGACAGTTGGTGTGCCTTACGTCACTTGACCTCAAAATGAATAGGGTTCTTTCTTGGACCAAAAGGAAGGTATGTACGAATATTTATCTAAGGCCTTTCTATTAAGAGTTTATCGACGAACAGACAGCGGAATTTTTAAGAAGGACAAAACTCAGTTCTTAATTCATAATTATTACTGTAAACCTGTGCATAAAATCACTTGAACGATTTGGAACTCAACATGTCGTATTACAAAGTAATTGATACTTGTAGGGTTGAATGTATAATGATACTAAAGTGGAAGCTCAACCATACTAAACTTCTGATAGGATCCAAATGTACGGTTTGGGAATTCTTGCATTACCGAATGCACGTTGAAAACGAACTTAAAGTGCATTCCGAAAGTGGTACAGAAATAAACTTTAAAATAATCCATTTTATAGTTCTACATTCACCTATGACGTTTAAAAGTTTGTGTTTATTTAGGCTATTTTATCTTTAGTCCTTCGAGACCGAGGTACTCGTTTTTGAACCACGACAGAAAGATTCTGCTCTGATCATCACAAAAATTTTAAATAACATTCATACTGCAATGATATTCTTTCATTATGTAAATCATAAATTTTTACATTAGCCTTATTGAAATCCTTAATTAATATTACTGTCCAAACATTGCCGTTAACTTTTCATCAATTTATTTATATACTTAGTTTTAGGAGAAAGGTTAGGTTCACAAGGACGTTATGAGAACGCAATATGTATATGAAACAAATAAATAAGACAAACAAAATGAATCTTAAAAGCCTACTGTATAAAAAAAAATTCTGTCCATACCTGAACATTTAATTAACAAATGTACCATTCTTGCTAAGCATTCATTAATTACTTCATTTTCAGTTTCCACTTGTTCGTATAATGAGTTCGTTATCGTTTAAGTTGATTAGTAAAAACTGTAGACAAAATTATTTATAAGACAGTTTTTTTAAGTTGCTGTAAATTTAGATTTTGCCAAAAGAATATTCCCTAGGTCAGTGACAAACCATAAAGGAATAAAGTGAACAATTAAACATTAAACATAGATCGATTACAATTATATTCTTATATTCATGAAATATAAATTAACCTCTCAGTGTAAACCAAATGATTTTAAAAGGTTATAAAAGCAGCAAAAACATGGTAAAACTTTTTGCTTTTCTCTCTTCACTAGAAGGAAAGAAAAACAGTTGTTTTTGAGTTTAAAACGGTGTTTGATTAATTTAACTACTTTGTTCCTGGTCACTCCTAATTAAGAGTCCACAATGTTTCATTGGATTAGAAGTTTATGTAGCTGGGAATTTTGTTCTTATGACATTAGTGGCCTGAACAACGTGACGATGTTTTGAATAGACCAGTAACTGAATATAACAGATTCTAACTATTATTTAGTGTCATTGTAAAAGCATCAACCGGAAAGCAAAATTTATCACAGGTCTTTATAAAATGTACTATATTTGGATAAACACCAATTATCATTATGCATAACTATGTATATATATATATATATATAAATATATTTGAAACAACATAAGTAGAGACTGTAGTAATTCAATTGATGAGGGCTATGCTATCAATTGAACATTTTTAAGCTTTGAACGACTATTATCTAGTATTTGTTTACAGCATTTTTCTGAAGCTAAACTACTATAGTAAAAGAATGAAGTTGTTGACATGTTTAAAAACCATAATAATATGTTTGTATGTAATTGGTTTAGCATCAAATATAACTCATTTATACTACGTTTACGTAACAATTGAAAATAATGGTTAAATTGTAACATCAATATTTAGTACACTATACCCATACTGTAGGTAAGTTAGATGTAACTGACACCACGTCAGTGAGACAATAACAACAAATGAACTCGTAAAATAGCTACAAGCAACTTAAATACAAAATATATATTTAAGGAAAGATTGATATATACTGATATTTTTTTCAGTTAAATTTTTTTAGAAAAAGTTTTTGTCTGCTTTTTTTATGTCTTTATACACAACACACATCTTAGCAATCTCATAACAACATAATTGTTATAAAGGGAAATAAAAGTTACTTTAACTAAACGAACTTCTATATATTTTAAATATATAAATATAACTAATTCATAAAAAACAAGCAATTAATGATTCAGGATGCGAAAAATGAATTTTAGTTTTTTGTTTTTTTCTTAGTTTTACAATTTTAAGACTAGTTTGGCTGTGTGATAATTATATAAAGGATTCCTTTACAACTTTAATTTGGATAATTATTTAATGTATTAAAACAAGTGTATATAGGGCGAGAATTCAATAAGCAGCGTAGACTCGTTAGTGGATTGCAATTATCGAAACGATTTGGTACACTAACCAACATCGATAATCGATAATATATATCACTCGTACACAAAAAGAATTATAATAAATAAACAGCCAATATAATGCGCTAGAATTTTTAATAAAATACAACATTAAAAAATAATAAATCAAATACTGCCTAAACCTACCTACATAAGCGTTACAAAATTACATCTTGCCTGGAAAGCAGTGAGTAAACCGCTTTTGTTAAACGGAGAAAGGGATTCTCCCCAGACAGGGACACTCCCCTCCAGTACAAAAATTCACAAAAATATCTGCTGGTATTCCACTGAAACTTCTCACAACCGTTCGCCAAGAACTTTCAATTGTTCATCATCCTATTTCCCTATATTTATCGACATTTATAAATTCCATACGTTTTTACTTATTCTTTATATTATAAATTACTATATTAAAAAAGTTGAAAAGGTAAATTATGTTAATAAAATTGTGTGATAGCATAGTCTTCTTTTGATAAAACAATTGAAACATTCGATAAAAACAATCGAGTAATGAGTGTACGCCGCTTATGAAAGCCTAAATGATAACCGTAACGACTGTTACACTGCACTGTTTGATTAGACAGTCTGTCCTGTTAATTACACGTTAATTAAGGCCAGCTGCCAAGTAATTCAGTTTTTGTAGCTGTGTTTGCCAAAATTAGTTATGCCTCATTTTAACATTGGTTAATGGTTTTTAATGCTCTTATTTTTAACTGACTTATTAACAGTTGTAATGAAATGAATACCTATGTTTCGTTATTAGATATAACTGATCAACCAAATGCATCATAATACGAAGAAAAACAATATGTTTGTTTAATTTTGTGATATAATTTAGTTGGAAAGTAGAATATCTAGGTATACGTCCTATATTCATTCAGAAAAATTAATAAAATAAAATATTTGGAAAATAAAATCCATACATTCACGTTAAGAAGAGATCCGATTCCAGATATCCAGAATCTGCACTGATTTGTTGTATTACTGAACTATAGCAAATGTCCGAAAAGTCCTTTAGAAGTGTTCTAGAAGATTATGTCCAGGTTTATTTGTTTGAAAATTATTACAGAGATGGCTTGCGTGAAATGAAATTATTGAAACTATTTTAAGCAGTAATGGCTATACCAAAGGTACTCTGCGAGAAAAAGTTATGTTTCCTTTAGGGTAAATGTTTTTTAGAATGACTGTTTACAATGGACGTACTCGTAATCATTATTAATCAATAATTATTGCGTGAGCTTGCAATTTTTGTAATACATTTCTGCACCGTAATTGTATAAATTTTACATAACTTTCTATCATAAAATGTTTGTTAGGGCAAAACTACGAAACATAAAGGAATATTAATTTTTACTGAACTAAGGTTAATTAATTTCTGTTACGATCCTTGTTTACAGCGGTTTATACTTAAAAAACTTAAGTACTTAATTACCGCCCTAGAATAAACTCGTTATTGTAGTGGTATAATAAACTTACTTTTGCGTCATAAACTCTAAGATGAGCATACAGTGCTCTAACTAAACCATTCAGTGAGATTTCTTACTTTATTGACTAAGGCACGGCGGCGTACGTAGCTGACAAAAGTAAACAGAGTGTTGTTCAATCGCTCGGTGCAAAACCCTTTGTTTTCTTGAAGTTTATTTATTTGTATGTCTGGATTTGTTTACTAACAAACGAAACTAGACACTGTTAAACACATTACACAGTTATTTTTATTAAACTGGTTATTTTCAAAATGTTAGTGAAAGTACAGAGTTCTTAAAATTAGGTATTACTCGATTTTGTCTGCAAATATTGCATAAATATATTTTCATCGTCTGTGTCTTATTAATTTAGTTATTTTCATAAAATCAAATCACCACCAAGCCCTTATTCTGTTTAATGAACTCTGACCTCGTCATTCAGTGTATTGAGTATTTTTCACTTTGAAGAATAATACATAGTTCACGTAAAAAAACACAACACCTTTTTTAATATATAAACCAGAAGTGTTAAACTGTAGTCAAAAAAGTGACAAAAAATTAGTATGATAAGTATGATAACGTACAAGGTAATATTTAAATAGATTCTAATTCGAGAGTAGATGTAGAAAAACTTACACTTTTTTTGTCGTTTGTACTTGGTGGCAAAATTTGTTGTATTTAATTTTATACGTGATCAATGTATATTGTTTAAAAGTCTATCGAATAGTAATGTTTTTGTTAGAGAATCATATAATATAAAATCATGTTGAATATAAATCAAATCATATGAATCAAATAATGTTTTTATCATTTAATAGGGCATTAGAATTAAAGTTGGCACTCTAAATTTCAAAATGTTCCAAAGTTGACAATAGGTGACTTTTTTTGCATATGTGTAATAAATAGTGGAGTATACAAATTAAATTGGAATGCTTGTCAATCCCACTATATTGGACAAACCGGTCGATCCTTCAAAATTAGATTTAAGGAACATATAAAAGCATTGAAGACATCATCAAATTAAAAATATACAGACAATTACGCAGACCATACACCGGCCATACGCACACGAACATTGAAAACAATCTCGAAATTTTACACACATGAAATTTACAAAAGTACCAACATTAATCCTAATATATTATTAAATGACAAAGATTTTCTAACAAAAAATGTATTATTCGATAGACTTTTAAACAATATACATTGATCACATATAAAATTAAATATAAAAACATTTAGCCAGCAAGGTAGTTCAAACGTTCGACGATCTCATTTCAATTACTTATTTTCATAATTTACTTTAACCTAAAACTGTGCCTGATGATGAATTTTTAGAATTTGAAATGTACATCGTACGATATAAAAAACAATATCAAAAGTGTTAAAATGGTTTGTTATTGTATATAATGATAAACGAAGTTTGGTTCAAATTATTGTACACTTGCGAGTGAAAAGAAGGAAAAAGAAACTAACCTGTAAAAGCTTATAAAAAAGTGGACTGTTTTTTTTAACTCTTGATAAACCTAGTTATCCTGGTAAACCTAGTATTTATAACTATTAAATAAATTATTTTTCTGTATTTAAAAAAAGTAAACAACATTTTTTAAAACGTCTTATTTCTTTTATTTTTTTAAGAAACTTATTTTTTGAATTAATGGGTTTCATTCTCTCGCGCACAGGTGCTATGCACCTATGTGAGAAAATATTTCCACAGACATTAGAGTAGTCTATATAAGTATTTAATTTTGTTTAAAAATTTTATCTTTTGGTTTAAATTTCTCAAGTAATTTTATATTATAAATGTGAAATTGTGCTCCTACAATTTCTAAATTTTTGAAATAAAGATGATTGATTTTTATAAAAATGACATATCTTTGGAAATAAAAATATCACATAATATGCGTTTTTCACTGTTAAGGTAAGTTTTAATCAATCACAGAACAAATTATTTAAATCAACAGGTACGAACAGGTACGAACTATACCAGGGGGTTCGTACCTCTCTATCACACTAATGTTTAATTAGGTCACTTTGACGTATCTTTCCTCAGAAACTACTATAGATACAAGACTTAAGTGTGGTTTTATTTAAAGAGCAAGCCTTATTTAATCACTGAATTTTTTATCTAAAATATTATTTATATACTAAATAAAGGCCATTTAAAAAACCTTGTTAAAATGTACATTTTACAGGAAAAGACCTTATTAAAACGAGTACTTAGTACCGGTAAGGAAAAAACACCTTCATTCACCGTGACGGTGAATTGTTTTAAAAACAAATTCTTTATTCCACTTACTGATCTTTAAAACGTTATGCATAATTTTTAAGTATTAAACCGTACTTACCCTTATATTTATTACACACCTAACTGGATTTTATTGAAAACTGTATTTTATAACGTTGCTGTATTATTTTTCTGTACTTTATAAAACAATTATAAAGCAACCAACAAAGGAATTCCATTTTACCTTCCTTGCTGTATACAAGATACTTAGTAACGGTGTGCTTTTTTGAAAAAATCTCCAATTTTAATTCTCATGAATAAACACAAATAGTCGTTAAAGATTGTTTCTAAATGGGAATGGATGGTTATGATTGTTATTATTATTGTTATTCCTCCCAGATGAAAAATTTCAAACAGGCAACTAAAAACCTAAACATTGGGGTTTATCAATAAAAAAATCAATTACCAGTAAACAATTCAGTACATATTGTAAAGTAAAGATAATACAAGGATTGTGATTGCTCTGACAGTTTCTCGTTGATTAAGCGGCTCAGTGGCTACTCAAAGGCTACTTCAATACCGCTCATCTTTATTTATTGCTTGCTTTTAAATCTTTCATTATCGCATATTTCAACAACACTTCAAAAGCTTTAGGCAATCATATTTATGTCAGGTCGTGTATTTAACGTAAAATGTAAAAAAATGAAACAATATGAGGACAATGGAGGGTTCTTTTACCATTTAAATACAAATATGTTTGAGTTAGCATTTGTGACGTCACGTTTGATTTTCATTAATGCAATACGTATTGTGTTCGAGTAAAGAAACACTCTATTGGTTAAAACTAATGAAAGTTCTTGAGAGTCTATTTCTCAGAGTAAGGCGGCAGATAGATTTTAGGCTCTTCAAGTAAAACCTAATAAAACCTTTATGTTATTCCCCAAACGTCAAATAAACACTAATCCTACGACCTTAGTACTCGTTAATGAAACAGAACCAACATCCAGCACCATGCTAAGATAGTGGTTTTATAGCGAATAATAATGTGGAAGAAGTTCTCTCCTACAAGTGCACCTACTTCATCCATAACAAAAGCGGGAGTACAATACAGGTAGACTATCCTGTACACAATACTTGCCAGAGCTGATGACTTGAGTCAGTGCAGACTTTGAAGCTAATGTGTATCTAATAAGTAAGTTTCAATCTTTTCTATTTTGTCTATTGGTATCTAGACATTCCGAAGTAATTCAAACTATATGAAACGAACTTTAAAAAAAAAAAATTGTAGAAATACTCTTTTTACAACAAAGACCAGCTTTTTTAGGTGCTAAAAAATTTTATAAAAAGTAATTTTTAAATTGGGGGAAATTTTTCAAATAAAATTTAAAAAGGGGGGTTTTGGGGGGCCCCAAACCCCCCCCATGCCCAAAAAAAAAAAAAAAAAAAATCTTAATTATAGATTTTTTAAACGTTAAAACCTAAATTTTTTGGAATTTTTTAATTTTGGTCCCCAAAAATTTTGGTTTCCCCCGGGGGGGTTTTTTTAAAATTTTTAGATTTTAAAACCCCTTTTTGGGGCTTCTTTTAAAACATAACCCACATTCAAAAATTTTTTCTTTTAAAACTCATTAAAGCTAAAAAATTTCCCCCGAATTAAAACCATAATTTTTTCAATTTTTCCCCCCTTTCTAGGAAATTGATTTTAAATTTGCCCCTTTTTTTAAAAAATTTTAAATTTTTTGGGTTCCCCTTTTGGTTAGCTGGGGGTTCTTTTTGGGTGGGGCCCCGGAACCCCCCAAAAAAGTTCCCCAAGTTTAATTTTTTTTTTTAAAAATTTAAATTTTAAATTTTTTTTTTACTTTAAAATTTTAACATTGGAAGGGTATTTTAAAGGGGGGGGGAAAACCCCCCTTTTATTTCGGGGAAAATTTTTAAAAACCTTTTTGGTTTTTTTTTAGTAATTTTAAATTTTTTTGGGGGGTTTTTCCCCCCCCCCTTTCCCAAACCCCTTTCCCCCCTTTTTTTGAAATTAAAAAAAAAGGAAAAAGTTTTTTCGTTTAAAAATTCAAAATTTTGGGGTTAAAACCCCTTTTTAAAAATTTAAAAAGGCCCAATTTTTTAAAAAAATTTTTTTTTTTTGTTTTTCCCAAATTTTAATGAAACCCTGGGGATTTAATTAAGGGGCAAGAATTTAATTTTAAAAAAGGGGGAAACCTGTTTTTAAACTCAAACTTTTAAAATTTTTGGGTTGGGGGGGTTAAAAATTTTTGGCACCTAAAACGGAAAAAAAACCCCAAGTTTTGGGGGTTTTTTTTTGGGGTTTTTAAATTTTTTTGGGGGAAAAGGGTTTTTGGACTCTTTAATTTTAAAGGGGACAACTTTAATTTGAGTTTTGGGGGGGTAAACCTGGGCGGTTCTGGCTGGGGGACCCCTTTTTGGGATGTTAGGGGGTATTTAAAAAATTTTTAAAAATTTTCATTTTTTAAACCTTTTAAAAGGGTTTAAAATTATTTTTTAGGGCAAAGTTTTCAAAAAGGGCATTTTAGGGTTAGGTGGAAAAAATTTACCCCAAATTTTTTTTTTCTTTTTAAAATTTTCCTTTAAAAATTTCCCCTCTTTTTTTCTTTATAATTAAAAACCTTCATTTAAATTTTTTCCAAAAAGTTGAGTCCAACCCCCGGGCCAAAAAGGGGGGGGGCTTTTTGGGGCCCCGGGGGGAAAACAGGTAAAAAATCACTTGGGGTTTTCCCCAAAACCCCCCTTTCGGGTTGCCAACTTTTTTTTCCCCCAAATTTTTCCCTAAACTTAAAATTTTTGGGTTTAAAGGGGTTTTAAGATTATGGGTTTTGGGGGTTTTTTGGAGGGGATTTGGGGAAAAAACTTTCTATGACCTTTTTTCCTTTACCCAAATTAATTACAATTTTTTGGGTTTTTTCTTAAAAAAACCTTAAAAAGGGCCCCGGGAAACCCCAAACACATCCCCGGAAAGGGGGCGTAATAAAAAATTTTTCCCCTTTTTTTTTTTAATTTTAATTTTTTGGCGAAACCCCTTCCCAAAATTTCCCCAAAAAAAAGGGCAAAAACGGGGAAATTTATTTAAGTGAAAACTTCAAATTTTTTTCCCCTTTTTCCCCAAGGGGGTTTTAATTTACCCAAGCATTTCCCCCAACTTTTAAATTTTTAAAAATTAAAAACCCCAAAGGGGTTTTTTTCCCCCCTTTGGGGGGAATTTTAAATTTTGCAGGGGTTTTGGGTTTTCCGTTTTACAACCCCGGAATTCAAAAACTTTTAAAATATTTGCCCGGTTTTCCTTTTCCCCCTTTTTTTCGCGGTAAAAAGGGATTTTTTTTTTTTAACGGTTTGGTTTTAAGGCACCCTTTTTTTCTACAAGGGAAAAACTTTTTTTAAGGGGGGTTATTTTAAAAACCCGGGGGGAAAAAAAGGTTTTCCCTTTCCCCATTTTTTATTTTTTTTTAAAAGGGTAAAACGGGGGGTGAAAAACCCTTTTAGGGAAAATAATTTTATTTTTTTTTTTTTGGGGAAATTTTTTTTCGGTGGGGATTTTCTGAATTTTTAAATTTTTTCTTTTTTGGTTTAAAAAATTTCGTATTTTTTATTTTAATATTTATATATATTTAAATCCTATTTTAATTTAAAAAAAATTATATAATTAAACCAAATTTTTTCCAGATTCCCGGGCCCAAAATCCCGAACCCCCTTTTCCCCAAAGTTTTTAAAAACCATTGGAGAATAAATTTCTCTAAAAGGTTTTTGGGGTTATAGGATTGGGTTTTTTTTTGGGGAAGGGGAAAAAATTTTTTTGGCCATTTTATCTTTTTCCTTTTTAAAAACTTAATTTCTGTTTTTTTTTCCCCTTTCAGGGGTATTGGTACCCAGTCCGTTTTGTTTTAAAGGGGAAATTTTTACCCTTTTTTTTTCGTATACACGGGTTTAGGGCGGGGGGTTTGGTTCCCCGGGTGGGTTTAAAAAAAAGGGGGGGTTTTGGGGGGGAACCGCCTTTTTCATTTTTCCAGGCTAGTAGGAGAAAATTCCCCAAAAAACCGGGGGTTTTCCTTAAACCCTTTTATTTGGGGTTTTTTTTATTTGTTTTGGGGTGGAATTTGGGGGCCCGTTTAGTAGGGGGTTTGGGTTTAAGGTATTTAAATTTTTAAAGGGGTTTTGAGTAATTTACTCCCTTGGTAAGGGAACTATTTTTTTTTGGGGCTTTTTTTTGGGGGGAAAAAGAGGCGGGGGTTTTTAAAAGGGGGTTTTTTGGGTTAAGGGGGAAAAAGAAAGGGGGGGGGGATTAAAAATTTTTTAAAATTTAGGGGGGGGAAACATTCTTTTTTGGGGGGGTTTTTGGTTTTTTAAGGGGGTTTGGGGTTTTTCTTTAGGGGGGGGGGTTTTAAAATAAGGGGTCGGGAATTTAAAAAAATTAAGGGGAAGGGTTTTGTTGGGGGTTTTTATTTATCAGGATTTTTTTGGCCCCGGGGGGTTGGGTCTTTTTGGGGGGAAGGTTTTGGGGGGTTTTTTAAAGGGGGGGGGTTTGGGGCGTTTATATAAATTTATAATAATAAAAAATTTAGAAGGAATTTGGGATTTTTAAAAACCTTTTTAAAATTTTTAAAAATTATAGGGGGGGAAAAAAAGGGGGAATTTGGGGGTTTGGGGGGGTTAAGGGGGGGGGGGGGAAATAAAAGGAAGGGGGTTTTTACCCCAAATTTGGGGGGGGGTTTCCGGAAAAAAAAATGATAAATTTTTCCCCGGGGGGTTGGGGGGGGTTGCCCTTTCTTGGGGAGCCGGTTTGGTTTTTTTAAGGGGAAAAATTTTTTTTAAGTTTTTAAATTTTTTAACCCCGGTTTTAAATTTTTGTTTTTTTGTAAAAACCCTTAAAAAAAAGAAACGGAATTCCATTGCACAACCCCCAGCCCCCTTTTTCCGGGGTTCGTTTTCCCCCCGTAAAAACCCCCGTTCGGGGAAAATTTCCCCCAAAATTAACCCCCAAAAAAACCCCCCGGGGGGGGCAAATAAAGGGCCAAAAAATTTTTTCCCCTGCCCCCTAAAAATTCGAAGGGTCCTGGGGTTCGTTAAAGCCCGTCACAAAGGGGCGCTTTGCTTTCCCAAAAATTTTCGTTTCGTTGGTTTCGGCTAGGGAATGTCCGACGTAATTCATAAGTCTCTTTTTTTTGCCTCCCCCAGAACTTCTTTTAAAAACCGGGGTTTCTATTTTTTTCCCCACTCCGGCGTGTCCGGCGGGGGGAAAAAACCCTTGTTTTTGATAAAAATTTATCTCCTGAACTAAGGTTTTTTGGTTACTACAATTTTCTTTTCACCGAGCTAAAGGTACAAAAACCTTTCCGGGCTCTTCCGGTTTTTGGGGGGGCTTGTCTCAAACCTTGATTCCCGGGATTTTTGCGTTAAAATGTTCTAAGAAATCAAGGTAAAGGGGCCCGGGGGGCCTTCCTTTTTAAAAGCTCGCACTGCGGATTTTTGCCCTTCCGCGTTAGTGTTTTTTTTTTTTCCCCGGGTTTATGTTCTCCCCGGGGAAAACAAACTAAAACTAGTCGAAAAAACCCTTTTCTTCACCCCCTGCTGGGGGGCCCCTTTAAACGACATCATCCACTTTAGAGCGGATGGTTTGGTAAAATTTCTTTGAAAGGACGCCCCAAAAAGGGGAGCCCCTGAAATATTTTGTATCCAGACTGGGGCAAAAAAAATTTTTGCGTTTTGGTTGCCCCAGTAGTTTTTTTCGGCGGGGGGAAAAATGTTCTAAAACAGTAGCTACGGGGTGTTTCCCCGGGCCCTTTTTCCCCCGTGAGAGGACTGCTCCAAAAGGAAAAAAGAACTCGGTCTGTCGTAATATGAAGGGGGTTGGAAAAAATCGGGGGATATCAACACAGGGGCAGATATTGTTTTGTTTTTTAAAAGCTAAAAGCCTCCTGACATTTGGTGTCCCCCCAAAATTTGTTTTCCTTTTTGGGTTTTAAAAAGAATATTTTGGGAAAGTAAAAAGGGGAAAAAACCTTTTAAAAGTTTGGGGGCGAAAAATTTTCCAGCCAAGCCTGGAAAGGCGCACGCCCCTTTACGTAGGGGGGCACGGGGAAAATCCCTTAAACCCCATCCCTTTTCCCCCATCTGGTTCAAAAACCCTTTTTAGTGTTTTAAAAGAAAAGGGGTACTGACTTCATTGACCACAAAATTAATTTACAAAAATTTTTTTGGGGCAGGTTAAATTTTGAAATTTTTAAAAAAGGGACTTCACAAAAAGGGTTCTAGGTGTGAAAAAAAAGCCCCGGGGAAAAAAAAAGGAGGGGCATTCCAAGTAAAAAGGCTTTTTTCACCTTTCAAGCCCATTAAAAACTGAGTCCATTACCCCCTTTGGGGGAAAGGGGCCCGGGGGCCGTGTTTAGTCCAAAAAGGGATACGTGAAAATTAAAATTTTTCCCCGGGGGGAAAATTTAATGCTGTTTTTGGGGTATCTTGGGGAAACCCCCGAATCTGGTGATACCCGGGGCCGGGTTTAACGTCGTGAACTTTCGAAAACCCCCCAAATGGGGGCCAGTGTTTTGTGATGTTCGGGGGGGGGGTTCCCCGTCGGGGGTTTTGGTTTTCCCCCCCAAAATTTGGTCGGGGAGTCGACACAAAACCCTTTAAAAATTTTTTTGGAAAACCCTCGGGAGATTTTTTTGGCACAATTTTCTACAGGGCGATGCCCACTCGCTCTGCTGGGGAAAAATGTTTCCTTTGTTTGGGGTTTGGGTTTTAATAAAAATTTGTAAATGTGGCCTTCTGATGGTTATGGTACGCGATACCCCTTTTTTTTAAATAGGAGCTGCTTTCCCCCGGGGGTTTTTTATGACTTGTGTCATGCCAAAATACAACCGAGGTTGGTCTTCACGGGGAGCAAAAACATTTTTGAATGCCAGGGGGAGGGGGACTTTAAAAGGGGTTCTCGCTCGGGACTTGGCGGGTTGCCTAAGCTTCCGCCCCAAGCACGCCTCTAAGTCGGATTCGTCAGAACGACCCCACCATCCCTTACTCTTGCCTTTTGGCCTTTTTTTAGTATGAAGTGCTATGTCGCGCACAAAAAAAAAAAAAAAAAAAATTTGGCCAATTTACTTTTCCCTTTTTTGGTTTTTTAAAAGGGATGAAAACCCGTGCTTTGTTTTCATGTTAGGCTTAATTTTCCTTTAAGGTCTAAAAAATTCAACCCTTAACCTGTTAAATTTTTTCTCTATTTTTAGCAAAATTTTTTTAATGATGGATTTAAAAACCCCCGGTTGGCATCTCCAAGTTCGGATTCGAGGTCTTGATCATAGCGGTAAAAAATATGGGAAGAACAGTTACTCTCGCTTTCCACTTCCCCGGGGAAACTTTTTAAAATGCTTTTTTTCGGGTTTAAACGGATAAGGCGCACACTTGTAAACATCGTTTGTTCCCCCTATCAAATCACCGTGTCGTTCGGTAAATTGTTTCTTTTGTACTCCCAAAATTTTCGAGGTTACTTGTTTTTTTTTTTCCCGTTGGGCATGAAAAAGCCCACCAAAATTTCTAGGTAGTCTTTCGGATAGTTTTTCCTGGGGGCCAAAGACCATGGGGGGTTTCTGCTAAAATTTAGTATTTTTTGTGGCACGGGATTTCCTCCCTCCACGGGGTTCGAAATCTCTGTCGGCTTTCCCTTTAAATTTTAAAAGGGTTGGGGGTAGAGTTAAACTCTCAGAAACTTGCTTTTTACGGTCTTGACTCAACAGCGGTTTCCTTTTCCCTTTGCCCAAGGGTTCGAGGAAGATAAACCCCGTGCATGATAAAGTCGGGGGTTTTCAATCACCAGGGTCCTTTCCCCCCTAAGTCTTTCAAAAACCGGTGGCACATCGGTTAGTCTTCACCTTGGGAAATTTTTTCCCCCCCGGGGGTTTTTTTTTGGGATTTTTTGGGTTTTTTTGGGGGGGCAGGTAGCTGAGGGGGGTTGGGGCCGGGGCCCCCCTTTTTTTAATTTTTTCCAAAACCCCCCAAAAAAAAAAAAAAATTTTTTTCCTTTCCCCCAAAAAAAAAAAAAACCCCCCCCCCCCCCAAAAAAAACCCCCCCAAAAACCCTTTTTTTTAAAACCCAAACTTGGGCGCCCCTAAGTTTTCAATGTCCCCCCCAAAAAAAAAAAAAAGGTTTTGGGCCCCCGGGGGGGGGCCCCTTTTTTGGGGGCCCCCGGAAAAAAATTTTTTTTCCCCCCCCCTTTTTTTTTTCCCATGGAAATTTTTCCCCCAAAAGGGGACAGTCCTGACCCTTTTTTGCAGTTTTTTTTCTTTTTTCCCCCGGGGGGGGAAAACCCCCCCCCGGGGCCTTTGGGGGGCCCCCCCCCCTTTTTCCCCCCTTTTTTTTTTGGCCCCCTTTTTTTTGGCCCCCAAAAAATTTTTTTGGGGAAATTTTTTTTTTCCCCAGGGGGTTTTTCAATTAAAATTTAAAAAAAATTTTGGGGGGGCCCAAAAAATTTTGGGGGGGGGAAGGGGGGCCCCCCGGGGGGGGGGGGGTTTTTTTTTGGGGCCCCCCCCGGTTTTTCCCCCCCGGGGGGGGGAAAAACCCCCCCTTCCTTCCCACCCTTTTTTTTGGGGGGTTAAAAAAAAGGGGCCCGGGGGGGGGTTAAAAATTTTTTGCTTTTTTTTTCCCTTCCCGGGGGGAAAAAACTTCCCCCCTCCCCAAAAAAAATTAAAAGTTTTTTTTAACCAAAAAATTTTTTTTTTTTTTAAAAGGTTAAAAAGGGGTTTTTTCCCCCCCCCCCCCGGGGGGGGGCCCCCCCCGGGGGGGGGGGGCCCCCCCAAAAAAAAAAAAGGGGGGGGTTTTGGGGCCCCCCTTTTTTTGCCCTTCCCCCCGGGGGGGCCCTTTTTTCCCCAAAAAAACCCCCCCCTTTTGGGGGCCCCCCAATTTTTTTGGGGGGGGGAAAATTTTTTTGGGGGAAAAATTTTTAAGGGCCCCGGGGGGGGGGCCCCCCCCAGGGGTTTTCCCCCGGGGGGGGGGGTTTTTTTTGGGGGGGTTTTTTTTCGGGGTTTTTTTGGGGGGCCCTTTTTTGGGGGGGGCCCGGGCAAAAACCCCCGGCCTTTTTAAAAATTTTTTTTTTTGTAATTTTTTTTTAAAATTTTTCCCCCAAAAATTTTTTTTCCCCCTTTTTTTTCCCCCTTTTTTTCCCCCCCAAAAAGGGGCCCCCCACCCTTTTTTTTTTTAAACCCCTTTTTTTTTAAAAAAAAAAAAACCTGGTTAATTTCCCCCCCAAAAAAAAACCCTTTTAAAAACCCCCCTTTCCCTTGGGTTTTTTTTTTTTAAAAAAAAAAATTTTTTTTAAAAAAATTTTAAAAAAAGGGAAAAAAAAAACCCTTAACTCAAACCTTTTTTTTTTTAAAAAAAAAACCTTTTTTAAAATTTTTTTTTTAATTTTTTAAAAAACCCCCCCCCTTTTTTTTTTTAAAAAAATTTTTTTAAAAGGGGGTTTAATATTTTTTAAAAAAAATTTAAAAAAATTTTAAATTTTTTTTTTAAAAAATTTTTTAAAAAAAAAAATTTTTTTTAAAACCAAAATTTTTTTCCCCCCCCCATAGGCACCCCAAAATAATCCCCAAAAAAAAAAAAAAAAAAAAAATTTTTAAAAAAAAATTATTAAAAATTTTTTAAAAAAAATTGGGGTTTTTTTTTTTTTTGAAAAAATTTTTTTTTTTTTTTTTAATTTTAAATTTTTTTTTTTTTGGGGGGGGGGGGAAAAAGGGGGTTTTTTTTTTAAAAAAAAAAAGGTTTTTTTTGTTTTTTTTTTAAATTTTTTTTTTTTTGGGCCCCGGGGGGGAAAAAAAGGGGGGGTTTTTAAAATTAAAGCATTTTTTTAAAAAAAAAATTTTAAAATTTTTTTTTTTTTAAAATTTTTTTAAAATTTATTTTTTAAAAAATTTTTTTAATTTAAAAAAAAAATTTAAAAAAAAAATTTTTTTTTTTTTTTTTAATTTTTTTTAAAGGGTTTTAAAAAACCCCCTTTTTTTCCCCTTTTTTTTCTTTATAAATTTTTATTTAAAAAAAATTTTTTTTTTTTAATTTTAAAAAATTTTTTAAAAAAAAAAAA
>NC_060214.1:50332500-50490000 GCF_021130785.1 Homalodisca vitripennis | reverse complement strand
GGAAGGGGGAAAAAAAAAAAAAATTTTTAAAAAAATTTTTTTTTTTTTTTAAAAACCTTTTTTTTAAAAAAAAAATTTTTTAAAAAAAAATTTTTTTTTTTGGGGGGTTTTTTTTTTTTAAAAAAAAAATTTTAAAAAAAAAAATTTTTAAAAAAAAAAAGGGGAAAAAAATTTTTTTTTAAAAAATTTTTTTTTTTTTTTTTTTAAAAAGGGTTTTTTTTGGGGGGATAATTTTTTTTTCCCCCTTTTTTTTTTAAAAAAGGGGGGCTTTTAAAAAATTTTTTTTTTTGGGGTTTTGGGCCGGGGGAAAAAAAAAAAATTTTTTTTTTAAAAAAAAAATTTTTTTTTAAAAAAAAAAAAAACCCCCCCTTTTTTTCCCAAAAAATTTTCCCCCCGGTTTTAAAAAAAAAAAAAAATTTTAAAAAAACCCCCCAAAAAAAAAAGGAAAGGGGGAAAAAATTTTGGGGAAAAAAAAAATTTTTTTTTTAAAAAAAAATTTTTTTTTTAAAAAACCCCCCCCCAAAAAATTTAAAAAAAAATTTTTTTTTTTAAAAAACCCCCCCTTTTTTTTTTAAAATTCCCAAAATTTAAAAAAATTTTTCCCTTTTTTTTTTTTTTTTTTTAAAAAAAAAAAAAATTTTTTGGGTTTTTCCTTTTTTTTAAAAAATTTTTTTTTAAAAAAATTTTTTTAAAAAAAAAAAAAAAAATTGATAAAAATTTTTGGAAAAATTTTTTTTTTTGAAAAATTTTTAAAAAAAAAATTTTTTTAAAATTTTTTGGAATTTTTTTTTTGTTAATTTTAAAAAAATAATTTTTTTTTTGGTTTTTAAAATTAGTTTGGGTTTTTAAAAAAAAATTTTTTTTTTTTTTAAATTTAAAAAAAAAAACCCCCAAAAAAAAATTTTTTTTTTTTTTTTTTTTAAAAAATTTTAATTTTTAAAAAAAAAAAATTTTCCCCCCTTTTTTTTTTTTTTGGAATGCCCCTTTTTTTTTTGGGGGGAAAAAAAAGGGCTTTTTCAAAAATTAAAAATAAAATTTTTAAAAATTTAAAAATTTTTAAAAATTTTAAAAAAATTGGGTTTTTTTAAATTTTTTTTATTAAAAAAAAAAAAACCCTTTTTTTTTCCCCTTTTTTTTTAAAATTTTAAAAAAAAATTTTTTTTTTAAAAAAAAAAAAAACCCCCTTTTTAAAATTTTTTTTAAAAAATTTTTTTTTGGGGGTTTTTTTTGGGGGGTTTTTTTTTTAAATTTTTTTGGGTTTTTAAAATTTTTTTTTTTAATTTTTAATTTTTTTTTTAAAAAAAAAACCCCCAAACCCCCCCTTTTTTTAAAAAAAAAAAATTTTTTTTTTAAATTTTTAAAAAAATGAAATTTTTTTTAAAAAAAAAAAATTTTTTTTTTTTTCCAAAAAAAAATTTTTTTTTAATTTTAAAAATTTTTTTGGGTTTTTTTTTTTGGTTTGGTTTTTAAAAAAAAATTTTCCCCTATTTTTTACCCAAAAAAAAAAGGGGGGGTTTTTTTTGTATTAAAAAGGGTTTTTAAAAAAAAGACTTTTTAAAAAAATTTTTTTAAAATTTTTTTTTCGGTTTTTTTTAAGAAAAAAACCTTTTTTAATTTTTTTTTTTAAAAATTTTTTTTTAAAAAAAAAAATTTAAAAAAAATTTTAAAAAATTTTTAAAAAAAAAAAATTTTTTTTTTTTTTCTTAAAAACATTTTCCCCGATTTTTTTTTTGGGTTTTAAAAAAAAAAATTTTTTTTTTAAAAAAAAAAAAAAATTTTTAAAAAAAAATTTTTAAAAAAAAAAACCCCAAATTTTTTTTTTTCCTTTTTTTTTTTTTAAACCGGGGGAAAAAAAAAAAAAATTTTAAAAGGGGGAAAAAATTTTTTTTTTTTTTAAAGGGTTTTTAAAATTTTTTAAAAAAAATTTTTTTAAAAAAAAAAAAGGGGAAAATTTTTTTTTTTTTTTTTTGGGGATTTGGGGAAAAAAGGGGGGAAAATTTTAAAAAAACCCCCAAAAAAATTTTTTTTTTTTCCTTTTTTTTTTTTTTTTTAAAAAAAAAAATTTTTTTTTTTTAATTATTTTTAAAAAAAAAATTGTTTTTTTTTAATTTTTTTTTTTTTTAATTTTTTTTTCCCCGGGGGTTTTTTTTCCAAAATTTTTCCTTTAAAAAAATTTTAAAAAAAAATTTTAAAAAACCGGGGGTTTTAAAAAAAAAAAAAAAAAAAAAACGGGGCCCGGGAAATTTTTTGTTTTTTCCCCAAAAAATTTTTTAAAAAAAAAAAAAAAATTTTTTTTTTTTTTTTTTTTTTAAAAAAAAACCAAAAAATTTTTTTGCCCCCCCTTTTTTTTTTAAAAAAAGGGGGGGCCCCCGGGGGGGTTTTTTTTTTTTTTTTTTTTAAAATTTTTTTTTAAAAAATTTTTTAAAAAAATTTTTTTTAAATTTTTTTTTTTTAACCAAAAATTTTTTTTTAAAAAAAAAATAAATTTTAAAAAAAGGTTTTTTTTTTTAAAAATTTTTTAAAAAATTTTTTTTTTTAAAAAAAATTTTTTGGGGAAACCCCTTTTTAAAAAATTCAAAAACCAAAAATTTTTTAAAAAAATTTTTTTTTTTTTTAAAAAAATTTTCCCTTTTTTAAAAAAAACAAAAATTTTTTTTTTTAAAAAAAATTTTTTTTTTTTAAAATTTTTAAAAAAATTTTTTTTTTTAAAAAAAATTTTTTAAACCTTGGGAAATTTTTTTTAAAAAAAACCCTTTTTTTTTTCCTTCTTTTTTAAAATTTTTTTAAAAAAAAATTTTTTGGGGAAACCAAATTTTTGGAAAAAATTTAAAAACCCCCAAATTTAACCCGGGGGGTTTTTTTTAAAAAAAATTTTAAAATTTTTTTAAAAAGAAAGGGGGAAAAAATTATAACTGATCATCAGGAAAAGTTACCACGTTATTAATTCCATCTAAGATTATAGCTGAAATATTTTAAAGTTTAAATAAATTTAAATAACATTTTTTCTTTTATTCCTACGCAAATTTAACTTTAAGTAAGTTTATGTTTGATTGCTCTCCGATTTTTTAATATGTGATAACGTCGTATACACACATTTCAGGTAGATTTCAAGCCAATATCTGATATTGTCTCTCATCATTTACCCTGGAATCACTTTTATTATAAATAAATTTTAAATTATTTTTTATTACAATAACATTTTTCTTTTTTTAATTATATCAAAATCATGATCTTGTAAAATATAAATATCACAATAAAATATTAATCAAGGCTATTATTTTATATCTGTAGAGGTTTAACAATGTATTTCAAATTATTATAGGAGATCACCGTATTGGATAACACCTGTCATTTAAATAACCTTCAATATCATACTTAAACAACTGTATTATTAAATAATAATATAAGGTTCTTTATAAGACTATAGTAAACATCCCAATATGGGGACACTTAAAAAAACCACACAAACTGTTTTAATTATACCTAAATATTTATGCTTTATAATCAACCGCATATAGGTAATTCGTGATAAAAAAATAAAATGTTTAGTCATAACATAAGTAGGATCTTTTATACTCAACCAAACAACTTCCTTTGTAGCAATTACGTCTATCCTTGACATCAACCGTAATTCCTAGAGAATATTCACACACTTATTGGCACATCTCAATGCACCTCACCAGGAAGGCAAATCGATAATAAATACCCAGATTTTTTGAACTGAAAAGGTAGCAGTACACAATTTGAATCTCAAAACATTTTTCAAGAGCAGAGCGACACATACGGCATGAAGTATGGCTGAGTATTGCGGATTGCGGTTAGATCAGCGGTATAATTCCTCAGAAAGGATAAAATCGATTTTTTCACAAATGACAAGAACGACTGACGAAAGAGAACACAGGAAAATGGTATAATTTAAATATAAATTTGAAACCTCTTACAATCGTGATATAGATTGGGCATCTACTTTTTGGAACAATGTTTTGTTATGTCACACCAACGGGGGGACGTCCTGCCGAGGGTATCGTGAATATTCTTAATGGAAGCCTATACCTTGTGATACATAATTTTTAAAGGTAATAGCTTACTGAATTGAATGCCACAAACCGCATCTCAAAGGAATTATTCTATCAGAAAATAGAGCATTTTTAGTATTGAAAATTTACTGATGTTCAACAATGTAATTTTAACATGGTTCTTGCCACAAAATGTGTTACACTAATTTTTTAGCATTTTTTAAATGTTCAATTAAAATAAAATAAACAATTTATTTTTAAGCTGGTTTTCATTAGTACAAATTTACCAGTTTTTATTACAATGAATAAAACTTATGAGTCACTTTCTCTGATTACTTATGAATCTGTACTTGGTGTTTTCCAGTCAGCAGGAAGGTTTAAAGAGACAAAGGTCACTAGCCTATGAGAAACATTATTGTGTTATTAATCATCTGGTCTACAGGTTTCAGTTTGTTGAGCATGGAGCTTTCACTAGACAGGTCTAAGCTTGGGAATTACAAATGGACAAAGGTCATATAATTCCTGTCGAGTTAATCAGTGTCTCTGAAGCATTGCTGTCAACAAGTTATCTAATTACAGTAGTTCAGTTTTTATTTGGCATTTTAATGGAATTGTCTGAAAGAGAACGAATTACTCTGTTGATGATGCGAGGATATGGCGATCGTCAAAGATCTTATCGGGAAGTTTGTAATTTGTTTAATGACACTTTCCCAGAAAGGAATCCCATAAGTGTTTCAACAATATCAAAAACTATTGAGCGTTTTGAAATGACAGGGAGTGTACGTAATCGGCCAAAGTCGGGTAGGATACAATCTGCAACAGATGAAGAACATGCACTAGATGTTTTGCAAACATTTATTGAAGACCCACATACATCGCTCAGAAAAGCTGCACAGCAACATGATATGCACCCTATGTCTGTGAGTAAGATTTTGAAAATTAATAAATACAAACCATTTAAAGTTCATTTAGTCCAACAGTTAAGTGAGGATGATTACGACAGAAGAGTTGAGTTTTTTTGAACTTGTGATGCGCAAATGTGATGACAATAGAGATTTTCTGACCAACATACTATTTTCTGATGAGGCAACTTTTTTCCTAAATGGCAATGTTAACAGGCACAATTGCCGTTACTGGGCTAGTGAAAACCCACATTGGATTACTGAGTCCCATTCACAGCAACCACAAAAACTGAACGTATGGTGTGGAATTTTAGGTAACAAAATTGTTGGACCCTTTTTCATCAATGGAAATTTAAATGCCGAACTTTACTACAATATGCTCCAAAATGAAATAATCCCAGCTATTCAAATTGCATCAGGAGAATACTTTGATAATGTATGGTTTCAGCAGGATGGTGCTCCACCCCATTATGGGAGACAGGTAAGAGAGTATTTGGATTTAAGGTTTCCTCATAAATGGATTGGCCGAAGAGGAGAAATCGAATGGCCTCCAAGATCTCCGGATTTGTCACCAATCGATTATTTCCTATGGGGTCATTTAAAATCCAATGTTTATAGAAGAAAGCCTCATAATTTGGAAAAGGACCCAAAGAAACAGGATTATAGAGGAGATTGCTTTGATGACTGAAGAAATGTTAGGCAACTCTGTCGAATCATTTTACACAAGATTGGCTCATTGTCAAAACCGTAGAAGGAACACAGTTCGAACAATTGCTTTGACACCAAATGCAGGTAAAACGTTTTGTTGTAAGACTTTTCTAACAGCATACATTATTTTTTATTTGTAATAAGAAATCAATAACATAAGTATTTCCATAATTGTACTGTAATAAAAACTGGCAAATTTGTGCTAATAGAACCAGCTTAAAATGAAATTTTTGTTTTATTTAATTGAACATTTAAAAAAATGCTAAAAAATTAGTGTAACACATTTTGTGGCAAGAACCATGTTAAAATTACATTGTTGAACATCAGTAAATTTTCAATACTAAAAATGCTCTATTTTTCTGATAGAATAATTTCCTTTGAGATGCGGTTTGTGGCATTCAATTCAGTAAGCTATTACCTTTAAAATTATGTATCACAAGGTATAGGCTTCCATTAAGAATATTCACGATACCCTCGGCAGGACGTCCCCCGTTGGTGTGAAATAACAAAACATTGTTCCAAAAAGTAGATGCCCAATCTATATCACGATTGTAAGAGGTTTCAAATTTATATTTAAATTATTAAAGGATATATTTGGGTGTTTCCATACATAATATACACCCTATAGCCTAATGTCATTGATTAACAATCAACACATCATGACAGTTTGAAAGAAATTATAGGCATCCTCGAGAACAGGTGTGGATTGGGCATTACTGGTCCTCACATACAGGTAGAGAGAGAGAGAAACTGTGTTATTCGTGCACATGAATCTTTTGACGTTAAATACTTGCCAATTCAAGTTGAGAGAGAGAGCTAGTTTTACATGCCATTTACATTAACACTTGTGCTCTCAACATATTATTTCATTATTGGTGTAAACTTTTATATATCGGTTCAATATGCATTACGTTTTTCTGTGGGTGTCAAATTATTAAACTGGATAATTTCCTTAATCTTTATTTTTACGTACTCATCGATAACAATACTACTACATACTTGTCGAAATATAGAAGCGAAGTTACTATTTGACAGTTTTATAAACTTCAAGTTACAAAAAGTCATGAATAAAATGATTTTCAAATGAGTTTTGGTGTTGAAAGTTACACCAGAAACATCTATTATCTTCTTCTAAATCTGCAGAATATCATTCTCAGATTCTTTGCCTTACGAATTACAGAGTGACCACTTAACCAAAGACCAACGATTCGTTCAACGAAAAGTAACTTAGACATGACGCTGTAACCGTATTTATGTTAGTTCAATTATAACCTAGTTACTCTTCGGAGTTTGCTGACTATCAACCATCGAACTATAGCTTCTAACTATAGTGTCTTAATTATAAGAACAAAGGCAATCGATTTGTTTTTCAGATACGTGCGTACAAAATTTTAACTACAACATCTGTGAGAATAATTATGAAAAGTTCGTAAAAGAGGCTGGCAGCATTTGTATATGGTTTAGCAGTACATAAAATGTTTTAAGATGGCGTTTGAATCTGGACAAACTCTGTATCCTAAATATTTCACAAGAAAATTGGATTTGACAGCATTCTTTAAATTCAATCAATTTCAACCTAAAATTATTCTTACTTGTGTTTTTAATCACTTTTAAGCTTTCAAGATGGCGGCCGTTTATAGTAAAAATACAAATTTGAACACTTGAACGCTGAATTTGTTGTTATTGTTTGCTTCATTGTATAGGACCACGTTTTACTTTAAGAATTTCAAAAATCTTGACGATTTTTGTTCCAAACCAAATTCGAAATAATTTGGAGTAACACCAAAAACCAGTCAATTTGGTTGCTGCTTCATACCAACATTACTTGCTCGTCGTGTGATGTTATCCTATTAAGTAAAATTATTTAGTAATAAATTTCACTTTGAATACGCGGTATTTGGGACTAATTTAGACAAGGGTCAATATGAGACATAGTTTTAATATGAGCTAATAGCTCACCCACGGCTTTATAACGAATTTCCTGCTGTATAACAAGAATGTAATAGCAATCCGCTTTTGAAACCCACACCGAGCTTTGAACTGGGAGAGGAAACAGTTTTAATGAATACTAATAGGATCTCATGGTAAAATGTCATCGTATTTGGTTAAATAAATCCTATGGTGCATTAAATTGCATTTAAACCGATTTCTGCACGGTGGTACCCTGAGCTGGAGTGTACAGCTCTCCTTATTGAATGCCTATAATGTGATGTGATGGAGGTTTACAATCATAACTTAAAAACTACATTATCAATATTTGACGCAATTATTGTTCCGGCGTAATAGAGTTTATTAAAATATACATAACAAAGCTTGCGTGAAAAAAATAGATTCCATATAATATTTATACTGGGTGTTCATAAAAGGTTGTCAAAAAAACACATAACCAAGTGGTGCCTTTTGAAAATTTTTAAAGTCATATAACATAAAAAACCAGTATAGAGCAATAAGATATCTTCTGGGTAGCAACTATTTTACAACTTTTATAACAATTTCAACGGTATTTAAGAAAACTTGTGTTTACAAGTTTATTTAATCAATTTCAGTAAGGTAGCTAATGAGATATTAGGTTTGGAAAATTTAACAAAACTATAAAACTATAATATTAAACTGTCGCTTTGGAGTTTAAAGGTACATATTTTTCATGGGTTTATTAAAAGAGAATAGGATACTAAAGTAGCTGCATGATCGTAGATGCACACAAATAAATAGGAAGCAATTCCATTTATTACTTCTTCTATAAATGTTGTCTCTTATTTATAGTCCCATTTGTATTCCCACAACTATAATCTTACTTTCAGGTATTAATCACCGCTGCTTATATCCATAAAACACCCTAGCCCGAGTTGTCCTGACCACCGCCAGAACAAGAATAGAAATAAAGCAATAGAAACATATGTTCAGTTAGTTACAGAAGTAGTCATCTTCGATGGCTTGAAATGAATAATTTATTTATAGATTTTAGTAAAAGAAGTTACTGAATAAATGATTACAAAGCTAATTTATTATAGACATTATTAATTTATGTGGAGTAATATTGTATATTCTATATTTAGGTTGTAAATGAATAGGTTAAATGCCGAGAATCAATATGCATTTTGAAGAGTATTGTGTGGCTTTCTCAGAAGCGAAAGAAGAAAGTCTCATAAGAAAGAAATTTATTGTTTTCAGACAAATTTTTGGTGGGGTCAAATTGAGATCATATCAGAAATTATAAAATATAAAACTGTAATATTTTCCTTAGAATATGTTTTCTCAGCATAACACATTTAAAAATGATCGTCATGTTCATATATGAATATATAGTTTATTATATAAAGGTTGTAGGCATAGGGTATTTGACTGTTGAGAGATCCGAGTTAGGTTAGTTTGCTTATTTAAAACACATATGTGAAAGAAACAGCCAAATACAAAATAATTGAGTCGTAAAAAGTAAGGGCTCTGCTGTGGACTTGTAATGGTAGCACATTCACCCGGCAAGTAAGAGATCCGGGTTCGAGTCCCGGCGGAGCAAGTACTTTTTGTGATTCAATGTTAATAGAAATTAAATTAGGCTATTTCCATTTATACAAATTTAATGAATATATATATCTGCAGTATATGGAGTCAAGGAACTATATAAAAAAGATAAAATTCACTAAGACTATGTCACACTGATTGGTTTGTTTAATGGTCTGACATTTAGTTACAGGATGTTTAAAAGATTTTCAAGTTATTAAGCAACAATTTTCAAATTTAAGAGGGATAACAGGTTATATTACCTCTCTCATACAAATTGGAACTTCTTTTGTAACAATAATACGATACTTAAATATAATTACTCTTTTCTGATGTATTATAAAACACAACCTGTACATACTGTTTGTGATAATAGGCTTTTACTTTCAGCATTTCGTTTAGAGAATGAGGCCTTAAAAATGATTCATCAAGAGTGATTTCTCACACCGTTTAGAGATTAAAAACCTAAATTGGCAATTCTCTTATATTTTCAAACGTTGATCATAATTTTATTTTGTTTCCTGAGATCAAATTAGGGGTAAAGATAGATAAAAAGTGTTTTAGCTACGACTTGGCATGAGAACAATACATGCGGCAGGAGTCGTATAACTTCTTATATATAAAGTGAACTGAATCACAGAATAGTAGCTTATTCTTCTTTATTTAATTAATATTATAAGTTCCATGTACACAAAAAATACATACCTATCTGTTAAACATAAATTAAGTCAAAGAACGTTCTTTCAATTAGCAAATCGTGAACATTTTCTAAAAGAAGTAAATCTTTGGAAATTATTAATAATTTTCAGAAACTTTTTAAAGTAAAAACAGAACTTTTTAAAATTGACATTTTGAGTTTATCTTTGATCGATATATTGTAATAGGAGTTAGATATCGTAATTATTCTTAACGTGTGTAATGAATGTTATACATTTATAAACAATATATTGTCCTATTTAAGTAATTTATTAAATGAGGATTTACAGCATATTCCTTATCATCCCGTGTACGTAGTTAGATTAAAATTCATAAATAATATTAGAATTTGTTTCTTAATATATGACGTCAATAAATAAAACACCTAAAACCTTAGAAAATAATAAATTTGCATTGTTTTTTTAAAAGAAGGAAACGGTAGAGATTGAAACTGCACAGTTTTATAAAATGTCATTTCCTCTAAAACAATGGTCGACTACAGTGTCGTCAAAAACGTTACTTGCAGTTTGCAGTTTCAAATCAAGTAACAGGTATAATTCTGCAGTTAAATTAAGCGTTAGCCTACTAAACAAAGGAAGTGGCTATGCACTTGTGTAAACAATGTAGGTACATGTGTTCCGTATCACGCTTTACTGAGGTTTAATTGACAATTTAAAGTGTATAACATGTTTCATTATTCTACACGTGTGTTAATATATCACATGTTAAAATATCAAATGCTCATAAAATTGATTTATTCTGTAATTTTATTTGCCATGATGATTACCCATAAAACCAATGTAAAACTGGTCGCTAAAGCTTAGCCTAACAGGAGTGACGCACACCATCATCAGCTCCGATGTGTTGTATATTAAAATGAAACACAATTTTCTTCTCAATATACTATGCAGGTATGTAGACATACAATTAGACAGACAAATATAAAAACAGAGCAACACAAAGACAAGCAGATAAATAGACTAACACACGATCGATTTTTACCCTTCGCTGCCACTCAGCCAATAAACGCGCTATTTTACAAAAAAGATTCTTTTGTAATAATTAATGTACATGAGAGTATTCGTTCTATGAAAATTATTTTATCGATATGTATGCTGACAGAATGTCAAATTTAAATGTTTCGAAGAAAATGGTAATGCAGATAATTTGATGAGAGTTTTCCGTTCAATCATCATTATTGTCATCAGTTTGTTCGTAGCAACCTGATTCAAGAGTACTACATCGCGCAAAGATAATTATGGCGTATTAGTTTCTTTTAAGTTCAAATACCTTAATATTCTCTTCCTCTAACTCTTCTCCCATTATTAAGGTACTTTATCGATATTTCGTAAGTCCCTAAAGACATTTATTGATATAAATATTATTTAAGAGTAGAGGTTCTGTATTGATAGTAGCAAGGAGCTACTTTAATAGTTTTAAAAAGTGCCTAGTATTTGGAGAATTCTTCTTCCCTACGACTTCCTTCTCTGAGTGTTATGGTTGGTCCTGACTTCTATGAATCATACTAACTAGTCACTCATGAACACTGCCCTTATGAAAATAAAAAAATGAGTCTATAATCCTTTTTAATGTTATAGACGCTTTATGTAACCTTTTGTTATATCTAGTTAACAGGTGTCCAATCAAAAAAGAGGTTGTTTTTGGTAAAATGTGGTTATTGCCTCAAATGAATGCACAAATTTTTCATCAATTTCTGAAGCTCAATTAAATTGTCAATTGTCTGACAGGTATTTAAATAAATTGTGCAATAGAAACAGTGAAACTATCCTTGATTCGATAAACCGAAATCAAACAAAATTGAGAAATAAACCTTGTTAGTGACATGTACTTAGATAAGGAATAAATTATTTTATTATTTATGAATTAAAAATGTGAAATTTTCTATTTTATTTACTTTTATTATATCTAACTTGTCAAATATGTTGCTTATAAGTTAATTTATATTTATTTAATATTGAGTATTTTCTTGTAAGTTAGGGCTATTTTGTTGTTTAAACCCTATGGTATCGAAAAAAGTTGTAAAATACGAATGTTTCTGTAAGTAAATAAAAACTGCCAGAAGAATTTAAATTGATTTTGATAGAACTTTGGGCACGTTAAAATAGAAGTTTGTGTTTTTTATTTTAAAATAAGCGTTAGTACTAAGGAATATTGTCAGTAATATTTGGTAGCAGGTGTTTGCTCTTCTTGGTGTGGAGGAATAAATGTCTAGTGCAATAATTTGATGAACCAGAACGTAATTTATTTAAGTATATATAAGTAGAGCAACACTTTATTCAATCATCTGAGTAAAAAGTGTGCGATTTAGGAAACATTTTCCCTTTTTTACTATATTGAAAAGGTTCTACGTTTTTTAAGCATCACCAATGCTTAGATAGAATGGCTATTTGAAAGAAACGGGTTGGTCAACCCGTTAAAGGATCAACCCTGTTTGTTATCGCATAACGGTTTTTAGTGGTAACCGCCGTACCCATTCAATTTTGTATAATGGCAAAAATGGTGAATTAAAAATTTTCTAAAAGATGTATTTAGATATCACATAAGTCATGAGAAATAAGAATAACTATAAATACACTTTGAAACTGTTATTTGTTTGTAAAGATGTATTGTAATAAATGGTTTTGAAACAATTGAAATTAATTTATCGCTAGTTAAAATTTTTCTCAAACTTATTTCTTATTGTTCCAGATTATCAGGTACATACCATCGTGCTCAAAATTAGAGATAAAGAGTGAGTCACTTAGAATGCTACAAGTCATTATTATACCCCAAAATATATTCACATATCACCAGAATTTCAATGTGAAAATTAAAGCATTCGATTATCATAATCATTCTTGCCACCAGCTAAATTTAAAAGGGATATTATTTCATCGACATTGCAAATCTCAAAAACCAATCATTATAAAAATGACAACTATTTGAAAATAAAATGTATCATCTAAACTGCGTTCTGCCAGTGTTAAGGAAAGTTTTAGTAAATTACTGAACGAATTTAAATAATTTATTTAACCTAAAACAATGATGAAAATAGTAGAACAGAATAAAATACTGTTGTAATTAAAATTATTTTCACAACTGTTGAAACACATCGCTTATTTTACTTTTCTGCAACCTATACGGACAAGGAAAATAGTATTAAAATCATAACGAACTTTAAGTAAATTACCTATGTAGGTGACATCCCCCTAACAACACATGTACGCAAAATAATATATTTTGACTAAGTTCAAGTTTTACACGTATGTATTTGTTGCTTTTAACAGTAATCATGTCCAGAGACAATCCATTGTACAACGTAGAGGGGGATGGTAACAACCGTTTCTCTATGTTCTACCGTTGAATAGAGCTGTGAGAGTGACGAGTAATACAATATAGAAACAATTGATGAAGATAGATGTGATTAGAAGATTTAGTTGTCTGAAAAGAGACCTACAATGACTGCTATACGCGGCCTCATATATGACACGAACAAGGTGGTCCGTACCTCTTTATAACACGGATGTTGAATTAAGCTACTTTGATGCACCTTTTCTCAGAAACTACAACACGTACAAGTTTTAAATGTGGTTTTGTTTGAAGAGCAAGCCTTATTCTTTAATCAATGTATTTTTGTCTCTCGTAAAATATTATATATATATACTAAATACTAATTAAACTAAAAGGCCATTTTAAAACTTGAGAAAAATGTTTATTATACTGTACAAAACTTTCTCAAAACGAGTTCTTAGTAAGACAAAAACCTTTATTCACCATGAAAATGAATTGTTTGAAAAAAGATTTATCTATTTCACTGATATTTTATATATTATTAAGCATAATTTTAATCGGAAAGAAACGTAAATTTATACACCAGTAAGTTAAAATGCCACAATAGTCAAATCACTTTTTTATTAGATTTATTTATTCTGAGATTTTCTCGTTGCCATCGTTGTTTCTCATAGGACCAATGAAAAACGTTTACTAACTCGCAGTCTAATCCCATGGAATGATATGTACTATTAATGAAATCTCTAAATTAACTGAACACAACGAAGATTCTTAAAACATTTAGTCTTTAGGTTAATTATTTCTCGAAATGTGGGGTAAACACACCGAAAGATAGACATAGAGGCTGAAATCAAATTCTCACAGTCCCTAAATTTTTAAAGAAGTGATGGGCTTCACTAACTCTTAGAAAATTATACTGTAAAATTGTTTAAAATTTAATATAGTTTCTGCAAATATAACGATTTTAGGTTAGGCCTGTTTTTACATTTATCAGAAACTAATAAATAGACAGCACTTTCAAGAGAAGGAAACGTTAGAAGTTAAATAAATATGGATGGCGAAACAGTTTGAAGTTACGCGGCGAAAGTGTTCCAAGTGGTGTCCCTAAAAGTTTGTAATTTCAGTACTCAAGTATATAAAAATAAATGACTGGAATACCGCCGTGGTTTGATTTTAAATTAATGCATGATGAAATATAATCGATGGAGCAATCGAATTAACTCGAAAATCCAATGATTGTTCGATTGTTTTATAAACCGCTGAATTGTTTTACTGAGATGAATAACCGAAATAAAATAAAACAAACTATTAACACGACGCACTGGAGAGTGATAAAGGGTTTACCTTCAAACCTTTATTTCCCCAACTTTTATTTAGGTTTAGCTAATTAAAATTAGTTATATTATTTTATCCAAACACATGAGCTATAAAAATATTAATTTTGGCTCTTTGAAATGTGAATTCATAAATTTAGATTTATATACTTATAACTAAGTGCTTAACATACAATACTTATGATTCAGCAATAAATCACGTGATTAACAAATAACACTTCATTACCTCAATAAAAAGAGGTTAGTTTATAGTAATTAAACAAATAATATTATAGTTATAAAGAAACGGAACAATAAAAAATAAATAATCAACAGTAAATTATTAGTTATTCATTGGTTTAAGTCTAACAACAATAGTTTATCTAATAAGAATAAATGGGATAAAACTTCATGAGTGAAAAGAAGGTATTAGCGAGTGCACCTCTTACGAGCTCGTACATTACTAACAATAATTGAGACAATTACTTTGATATTAATTCACTTCGATATTTCCACCACTGAAGTCAGGTGATTACATATATAAAAACCTTCTCCTACATAAAATATAGAGGTAAAGTGAACATATTTCCCTTCATATTTTATCACGCGAAATGAAAACATTGCTATAGAGAAGATGACAACTAATTGTTAAAGTTAATATTTGAATATTGTGAACAGTTTGGTTGACACGCATTAGTTCTGACTAGTCGATGAGTTTGACAGGAAATTGTGATGGATAAGGGACCTGTCCGCTTGATTAGTGATGTTTGTGAGAGGGAGAGGTGCAGTGAGATGTATGGGTGAGGCAGATATTTGTAATTAATATAAACAAATGTAAATAAATCGGTTGGTTATATCAAATTCTGCATTGATTTTTTTGAAACAACGCCATACAGTTTTCATCTTAAATGCAATAATAATTCTGACCCAGAACTTTTTTTGTTATGTATCACTTTGCTGGTCAAGGGTATTTTTCCCCTTATAATGGCAATAGCCATCTGTTATATTAAGCAGATCTCACATCCGGTAGTTGTTTTGATTGTGTGTGTTTTTTTTAAAGTGAAATATGGTTATTTTTATTGCTTGTTAGAATTGAGATTTTAGTTATATGTGTTGAAAGTAAACATGTGTTTTTCTTTCCTAGGAAACTCTACTTTGGTGCACTTGACGCTTTTGATACACTTATTAAGGCAATCTTGCTAAGTGATTAATATTGAGAAAATTGGGCATATATGTCAGTCAGCATTTCGCTCAGGAGTTAAAAGTTGTTGACGTAATTAGGATATGCAAAGCCGAGAAATCAATTTTGGAGCTACAAAAAAGGCAATAAAGAACAACTTTAAACAGATAACTATAAGAGTTGTACAATGAACAAGAGAACCCAGACAACCCTTCATACTCTGAACACTATTACAAAAAGTAAAACATGTCTTATTTACTATTAAAGATTAAATAATATATAAACGAAATTAGTTTAGTTCAAAATAAATTTTAAATGTCATTTCCCGCAAATGTACTTTTTCTTACTGAGGTACCTTTTTTCAGGATCCCCTGATGCTATTGAGTTGACATAGTTTTTACAATCAAATATGGACTAAATACCTTAAAAATCCAGATAACATTTCAACAAAAGCTGATCATCAAAAATAAATTAAAAATTATATAATTTATTTCATTAAATATTTTATGAAAGTTTTCAAAAAGAAAAACACAAAAATAAACTTCAATTAATGTAGCTATAAAATATTATTAATGATTACAGCAAAACTTCTTAGAAAGTTGGTAAAATTTTAAATAACTAATTGTTTTACTTTCTGAGAAAAAGGCAGTTTAATCTTATCAAAATTGAAAATTTAACATAAGAAGGATAGGGCGGTACGTTTCCCCATAAAGACGTTTAATCACATATTTCCAAATAATTACTAGTAATTAAACATAATGATAATTATAATACGAGATGCGTTTTATATGAATAAAACTATTCCATTTATATGCAGTTTCATGACATGTATATGAAACGTGCAACTAATAAGTTTATTATGTAAGTAGTGTTTATATTCTTACGCTTTGATAAATAAATTAATCCACTTTAGCATGGTTTCTTATTCAAAACAGCATTAATGTAATTAAAGTACTAAAGTATGTTTCATTATTATCTTTATAGGTTATAATATCACTTGTAATCATAGTTATTGTAAAGTGAGAATGTTGCAAAAAGTAAAAATAAGAATAAATATTAAAACGTCATATTTGATAATTGCAATAAATATACACGTTGGTGTCTACGTAAAATATTCGTTTACAATTAATTAGGGCTATAATTCAATCAGCTGATAAGACACTCTGTATAAAAGCTTTAATGTACTAAACCTTACGGGGTCGACATTCTTCGTCAAATACCTTCTCTATAAGGAAATAAAAAAACTGCCACGTCACTCCTTGTCGTAAGAACTTAAGCTGCTTTTCTTGGAACTATGAGAGCGGGAAAGTGAAGAATTGTGTTCGTTTAGTTTACAAACAAGCGTTAATGTTGAGAAAAATTTATATTAAACTATAAAAACTAGTGATTGTTCTACTTGGCTTTGAGTACAATTATGTAGATATATGTTACATTTAAATCTATTTTTAGGCATCTATTCTGTATATTGTTATTTTATAGTTATATATATATATATATATATATATATATATATATATATATATATATATATATTTTATATAAAATTATTCTGTAGATAATTAGATTTTTTTTTAATGGTCCTTCATCGTCAGTCGGAAGTAGTATGTACATTTTGTGCAACTTAAATACGCCATGGATTATTTGTTTATTAAGGAATTTACATGTATTCAGTATCTCAAAAACAGTTCAAGATAGAACAAATCTTAATAACAAAATTTCTATCTTTTTATATGTAGTCGAGTCATCAGTTATGCACTAGATCCTTTTAAATTTTTTATAGTTAGTAGACCAATATTTTAAGTCTGAACTTGCCACCAGTTTTATGTTATCGAGCGGTTATTTTGGGATTTACACGTAATCAATGTATAAAAACAGTTTGATGTGCAAAAAGTTGGTTACTGCAGTTTATGGTTTGTTGTTACCACTTCAGAGAAAGTTATGTTATTCTCCAGGTCCATAAATAACGAACTTGTGAATTTTTAGTTGCGAATGGAAGACATTTTTCAAAATAAACAGCGTACCAAGGTGGTCAAAAGATGAAGCAGATATATTTTTATAAGATAGATTTTCTATCACGTTTCATCTTCTTTCGACTTTTTTGGGGCAGTTTAAATTTATTTTCCACATACCGTGTTAAAAGGCATGTATTTTACCTTTTAAACGGGGGATGGCGTTTGGTTGTGAGGGTATCTTTAGACGAAGTTTCACAAAATTTTAGTTGGTACTACCATTAGGACTCTTACAATAGCCTGATTTTTTATTAAACATCGACTTAAAAAACCAATACTTGTTATAAATTTGACTTTTTATTTACTTTTATTCAATGGAGCTACATGGGATTGTACTAATTCTTTTACGAATAAGTCTGGGATGTTTTTTTAACTACGATTTTGTATATAGCGCTCAGACATTGGACACTCCAAGGTCTGATATTTTTCTAATATTCTTTTAGAATGTAGCCAAGTCTTTTCTCAGTTGTCTTGGACAATTTTTCATATAAACATAACAGTCCTAGAAGTTAACAAATGTTATGTTTAACGGATGTTTTATTTAAACAGGAGGAATCGTGGTTTAAGGCCTATTGTTTCAAAATATGAAAACGAACATCGCTTAGGAGTGACTTTGGAATCACCATCATTAGCTACATATATAGGCAAAGTAAGGTTAGGTCTGACGTCTGCAAACTGATTAACAATCATTCCATTTAACTAGTTGCTGCACTATGAATAACTAGTATGCTGCACGTTTAACTAGTTTGTCCAGCTATAACTACTGCATCCAATCTTCAAACTTAAAACTCCGTCTTTCACAGTCGACCCTCTAATTAGAAAACCACGGTGCATAGAGTTTCAACACGTTTCTAAAACAATGATTCCTACATAAACTGTCTTAACAGATATTTGAATATTTTCCCGGTAATCATTCCGCGCTATTATAACATAAATAAATAATTAAAAAATGTATTATCACCGTACTGATACATACCGTACAAGAATTTAAGTATACACTAATTCGAAGAAATAAGAAATGTTTTCCGTAAAGTAAAATTTGTGTTTTTGTCGTTCGATTACCACGTACTATTGGCATCTAGTTAGTTTTCAGTAGTTTGTTTTTGCTATATGACCTATGCTGTTAGTTCAGTTTATAATAATTACTACTACTCTTATTAAGTCCGTGTTTTAGAGATAGTGTGCATGTAGTTGATAAACTAAATATTTGTTTTGATTCCTGGCTCATGAATCACACGTTATGTACGTTTTGATATATTTTGTTTATGTTTTGGGACTTGAATTGGAGCAATGTAATATGTACTAAGTCTAATATTTCTTTCCTACTTTTGACCTAATTTTTGTTACTGAAATTATAATAATGTACATATCGAGTTGATTAGTTGGTGTAGGTTGTGGTACATATGTAGAGTTGTACATGTTTTTTTAATAATCTGTCCCTCTCATGTTTGATGGATCATATGGTTATGAATAAAAAAAATATGGTAAAATAGCTGTTACCCGTGGCTTCTCATGCAATTTTCCAAATCTATCTCCTTATAATACTTTTTTAAACATAAGTAGACATGCATTAAGCACTTATAATTTCAATACTCGTAGTCAAAAAACAACATTAGAATTTACATGATTTATAACTTGTATTGCAAGTTTAGAAGCATTCTTGGTTCTTTTCAATTATATTTTTATCCCCGCAGTTGCGTCTGCCTTGATGGCCTGATCAAATAATCATGTAAATAGGTCACGAAAACCTATTTCGGTAAAAATTCTTTCTTACCCATTCTTAAGCAATTTCGGTGCATGATATTCCCAGTGCCATAGTAGGTGGTATCTTTTTGTCCCGAATAAAAAATATATGTATGTCTGAGTACCCTACTTTGGTTAAAAAGTGTTTACTACTGACAATTTAAGATTACTTACTCAGTTTGCCTTATTGCCCTGATAATTTCTAATTCATAAAATTACCAACAAAAAGGTTTTGAATAGAAAATGAACGTTTCATAATATTCTTTTTACAGTTTATTATATAACTTTTACAATCATAGTATATAAGACTATTAATAAAATTATAAATGTAGCTAAATTAAAAGGACAAAGATTAGCGATCTTATAAGGTAGTTGCTTTTACAACAGTTGAGAAAATATTTTGTTAAAATTATAAAAATACGAAGAAAATTCTGAAGGCTTGCAAAATTATTTAGGTATATTATTGGTTGAGTAGAGGTTATTTTCCATGTTTAGTTCAATTTAATGACGTATCGCCCAGACTGATAAGAAAAACAGTGGACTGCATCTCTGTATCATCCTGGTGTCATAGTTTTTGATTTTGGTTTGAAACAACAGTAAATCTTGAAATAAACTCATCTGTTATCCTTTGTCTGGATTATTAATACCTTAAGAACTTAACTATTGAAACACATTTTGTAAGTCCTGTTGTATCCCTATATCTTCAACTGGTTATCCAAATGTTTTGAAAAAATTCAATACCGTTAATTATCATTTGCTAAATTGCTAAACATTTTTATCTCTATTACACAGGTCTTTGTAGTCTTAGCATCTCTGTTGTTTTTGGTTTCAGGTTCTTTGATGAATTTTTTGATTTCTCGAGGTAGACGTTATCTCCAGACTTCAGAAGCTAAGTCTGTGACAGATTCAAATTTCAGAGATTTCTCTAAATGGAAGGTGAAATGTAGCAGATCTAACATTCGCATCGAATTTTAAGATCTGCCATTGCTACCATAGCCACGTTACATGTTGTTCACTGTTTCATTTTGGAATGCGGTAACATATAGAATGTTTTCAAGCAATAAAACATATCTAATCATGCACACTAATTGTTGGAAATAATGAGTTTAAAAACAGAAAACTAAACGTATCCTTGCTATAGGTCAATTGGTTATAACTGAAACACTACAAGTTCGGAAGCCCTCCTAAGCTAGAGAAAACCAACCCTTATAAAGTTTGGGAAGCATAAAGTTATAACAATACTCTCGATATCCACTGCAAAATACGTACTAACTTACCGTGGGTGTGTATCGTACAATATTATTACAAATTGGTTTTAGTTTTCATAATTTATAAATCGGGTTATGTTTTTTGTTTCATAAAATTATATCATTATGACATTTTCAAGTCTACAGATCAGATAGTTTTCAAGATAACGTGCGGTGAGTCAGATATCCTAACAGATAGACAGACAGAAATGAAATTTGTGCAGACCTACGAGTGATCACCTAAGGAAAGCCAATAGGCAATAGAATAACATTAATCTTTCTCCTGAAATGTTTTGATCTGTCTCTAGGAGAATGCGAACACTGCTAGTCTGAAAATAATACTATGAAATAGGGTAAAACCAACATAATACACCAGCAGGAAAGTTTTTTTTAAACACAACCTGATTGAAGCTTCATACATTAATTAACAGTCAAGCTTCTGTTGAGGTTAAGCTGCTAAAGCTGCCAAGTAGTACAAAAATTAATACTAGAAACCATAAAAATAGATTCGTAACATTCAAGAAAAAAAAAAAAAAAAATAAAGTACGTACTCGCACATGGAGGTAAGGAACCAATGCATAAAGCCGTCCGCCTATCCCCTTTACACACTCTCCTTCATGATCATCGTCCTCGTGTTTTCTTTTTTGCAGAAAACGCACCACGCCGTGATACCACAGGAAGTGTCGACAATTATTTCCTTGCTCGTGTTCCAATTTCGTTAGTTTGGGTGTGCCTTTTTAGCTTGAAATTTTGGATCCCGTGCAGTAACATTGCTTCTTTTCATTCTCTCCAGTCTAGAATTCATTTATTTCATCAACCAGGTACCATTTATATCTTTTAGTTGAAGTCCTCTGTCACACTTTATAATGTTTTAGGGTTTTTATTACGCATGAAGAAGAGGGTATATTTCAACCCTCGAATTTAGAGTTGTACATACTTGTAACTTATAATGATGGAAATTATCCTAAATACTGCTATCCTTTAAAATCATCCATCGTCAAAAAAAATTTTAAAGAAGAACGAGGTAAATATTAATACGTTTAATTTTTATGAAATACTCAACAAATTGTATTCCATAGCTATTGATTGTTATATCAGATATAGTATTTTCCAATGGATTTTAATTTTAGTTATTATTATATAAGTTGAATTTTTATTTAGGTTTAAATAACCAACAGTAGCACGAAAAAACTATTACTTCATTTGGATACGTTTAGACATTTAGTTTAGCAGTTTAGACATTACTAGACAGGTGTTTTAAATTCATTAATATGGGGGTAATCGCAATGGTTTATGTTACAGTTATTTTTAATAAATTCAGATTTATTACAATAAATAAAGAGACAGTTATCATCACTAAATTTTCGCAAACTCTTTAAGTAGCATAAACAAACATTGCCGGAAAAGCTGCACAAGCAACAGTCGTTGAGGGAACATATTGATTCTATTTTCAGAGCACTGGGACGTGGAAAATTCACAGACCGCTTCTGAATACAAATATATAGAATCGAAGACTACAGTATCACGACATGTATATATCACGCCAAACGTTATAAAGTTACGGGTAGCTTCAATGGCACAGGCATTATTAAAAATTGTTTCCAGTAATAGATGTAATTCACCCACTGCCAAATTAATGCGTATGTGTCTAAAACTATTATACTGTAGAATACCTATACATGTTTAGAGGATACATTAATTATACCGTAGGATAGAAATATAGTGTGGTGCACAATAACTGTGATTGCACTTATTGTGGCTACTGTTTATGTTATTACCATTAGATTAAACCTAGAAAATAATCTAAGTAAATTAATCTAATAGAATATTTTTGTTTCTTTATTTTTCATTGTTTTATATAATATGGGTAAGAAACACAAAAACATAAGCTGAAAATTGGAAATAATTAATTTTTACACGTGTTAAAATAAAAACTAACATGGAGACTGATCTGTTTTCATTCCCAATTTCTGTCAAAAATTCAACAGATTATGACTATAATCATTTCAGTAAGTAGTGCATAGAGAGGTCAGTTCAAATGCGGAAACAGCAGCACTAACTGAATTGCTTTAACCGTTATATTGTTACCAAACGCGTCAAACGTGATATGATCGGTGGTTTGTTTGTAGTAAGTGTTTGAAATTACATGGAACTGTTCCATCATGCCAGGTTCACTATTTTTTAGAAAGGAAATAGTTAGGTGAAAGCGACCTTCATTTTAGGAACACAAACTGTCCAATTTGAATTTTACAGGATTCTCTGTCTCTACTGGTCACAACACAAAGGAGCTCCCGTTTCAACACTCGATGAATATACTATAGATATTTATGTCATCAGAAATATTAAAAAACCCACAGCCATGTTATCTCCCTCTCTGTATCAGCAGGGACGGTGACAAAATGGCGGCCTCTACAATTGATATGGATCTCCCAACACTCGCATTGAGGTGCTGTCGGAGAGCAGACAAACACGGTGGCATTTTCAGTGATGTTCTTTATTTCATCCTGGCTCAATCAAATTTTTTATCACGGATTGTGTAGTGTTTTTGGTGAGCTAATATAAATATTTTACAGTTATGAATAATTTTAAGTGATATATTTTAAATTCTAAGATAATCTCAGTGCGCCAGCAAATAAATAACTAATTGCGCCAGTAATAGTGGTGATGCGAATATAAAGTGGGTACTAATAAATAAACTCACTAGGCTCTTATTGAAAATAAAAATAGGCATCTTATAAATGATAACCTTTAAACGGTTTAAATTAATGGTATTAAACTCATTAACCAATTGAAGAAAATAATAATTAATCACAAAATAACACTTTGAAGAAAAGGTTCTTTTTTATAACATTATTTAACCTTCTTAATAAATGAAGACTCTTGGAGCAATTGGAAAATGTTGTAAATGTTACAAAAAACGTTTGCAGAGTCGCCTGATGATGAAACCTTTGGCTTCAAAAGGCCTCGTCCAAATATAAACAATTTGGAAGAGTATTTTGTTTTATTAACGTTTAGTAATAAAAGAAAAATACTTTTCAATAATATTTAACATCAGTTTTAAATCCAGATTTTATGTAATTTTTAATATTAAACCAGGATGTTACTCTTGACAAATGGACACGAGTTTTCAATTAAATACGTTGCCACAAATTGTTAGGAGCAGTAACAGCTTCCCGAGTGAGTGATGTCTTTCTCCGTGGGGACCATAATTTATCGCCACCTCTATTCAACTTCGGACAGCTGGTAAATAAAGCAAAATATATGTGTTGCTCCACTTTTATCTCATGATGATAATAGTATCTCTCAGGAGTTATTAAAAATATTAGTCATCCTCAGTGCTGAAAATGGTTTTACATCTAATTAAGAATGCATTTTCTTCCTTTTTTATCTATGAGAATCAGTTTAAGATATGTACTCTAAAAAATATTGATGAGCCTTGGCATATGCTTTATTTTTCTTTTTCCTGAAAAAAGGGAATAAAATAAAAAAGTATTTTATTTATTTCACGAAGACTTCTGACTATTCTAGGTAACTCAGAGGTTGGCACCATTGGGCTTTAGGTATTACGTATAAAAACAAAGATTTTCCAACACCCTTAAATTGTTTCTTAATACTGCTAACACCATTCTCTGTGTTAGCTTTTTAGCAAAAAATGGGAGATTTTTGAAAAAGATAACAAAAAAACATTTGATTGTTGTTGTAACTACATTCATTAGATAACGGACTGGTTTCCATTGGTATTCAAATAATACCTAAATACCTATTTTTCTGAAAATGAAAATAAAATAATGAATCAAATAAAAAGTTGAAATTTCATAGATCACTTTAAAACTTTTTTGTATTTTTAGAAGATATTACATAAAATTCACGTAAAACCTAAAACAATGTTTGCCCATAAACAAAACTTATAACAAAACAAAACGTGTTAAGTTGGTGATGCACCGTGATATTGTTTTACGAGTACGGGATCCATCTTTATCATTCCTGGAGCCTTGTAATCAATCGTTAAATCACGGAACATTTACGTATTGAGACAAGGCCTCCCCCCTCGGCATTTAAAGCTGCCCTCTTTGACACAATTTTATTCCAGTCCCTTGCAGAGCATACCTGGACTCTGTTTTCATCTGTTCTAATCCAATTAATGGAAAAAGAAGTAGTTCAATATATAAATAATTAAATTTGTTGTTTTACGAAAATATGTACTCCTCAGGTATAATATACAATTAAATATTTGTAGTATATATATATATATATATATATATATATATATATATATATATATATTTATTCAATATGTATTAATAAATAAATAATTAATTATTTATATTTACAAAAAAATTATATTTTAGTTATGAAATTGAATCCAATGAAATAACAACCATAATAATCTAATTTATAGATTTTTATATAAATAACTATTTTATTGTTTATATTTTATAAAACATCTTTTGTTTAGCTTATTATTGTATAATGTGTTTTTAAGTAAGCTAAAAACCAAATACTTGTGTTAATTCTGGAGAACCTTAATACCTAAAGGCTGAAATGAGTACTACAATAAGTAGGTAAGAAATCGTAGTAGCTGCAGTCGTGACTGCGACTTTATATCTATTAGTACCTAAATTAAAAAAATTACAAGAGCTGATAGACCAGCAGAACATCCTGTATAACAGCAGAACTGCTTTCTCGTTTAAAACATTATTCAATTGTGTTAAAATTCTTTTCCATGGAGAATGCAGCGTCTCTGCTTTGAGATTACAAAAAGAACTTCACATTACAGAGTTATTACATATATCACTTCTTGGAAAATAAATGTTTACACTTAAATATTTTGTACCTCATAAAACTGAAGCCCAAACCTCAGACCAGTAGTTATAATACTGTATTAGCTTTAGTGTCAAATACTTAGACGGAATTATATTGTATCCACTTTTGACAAGTTATTTTTGTAAAGCAACTTCTATAAATTCTTATGGAACGTGGAAAGTCATGCAAAAGTTGTGAACATGTAGCATGACGTTAATGTTGAGTATAAAACAAGTTCACCTTCCGCTTCGTGTAGCGTCACAAACTTTTGAACTGGAGAAAACTCAGCAATTCATATTGAATTAACACTTCCTTCATAACTGCGACATGTGTAGAAATCTCTGTTGTACCACTATGTCTAAAATATTATCGTAAACTAAATTGTTCATCTTGTGAGCAGCAAATATAACTAATCACATACTTTATAATTATTTTGTAGTATAGATATATCTGATGTCGAAACGATGTAACAGAGTTGGTTTTAAGTGTCTTTGTAGCTTCATAGCCTTCAAGTGGATCCTCAGGCCCAACATTACTGGAGGTCTGCAATGTAAGGCTGTATATCACTAGCCGTTACTATTTGAATATTTATTTACGCGTCTGGTGGTAGATTGTGATTCAAGAGTCAAGTATGCGAGAAAAATGATTCGTTCACTTTTAACCCTGTTTTGTCCTCCCACTTTGACCCTCTTCAAAACTAGCTCTTTCGATGATCAATGTATTTATTTGGCAAAATTTCTCTGCCAAATATATACAGTTTGATGAATAAAAACTGGGTTGTGTATTTATATTATACAAACAAATTCACGGTCCCTTGACTGCAGAGAAGGTACCACTATTACATTCGTTTATTGAGAGGAAATATATACATTATAATTGTAAACATTACGGTATATGAGTTGTATGTTCGTATCTCATAATTCCAAAGTCCTTACATAACAAAATAGTATATAAAATCTTATCGATTGTCTATAAAACAACTACAGTAAGAGAGTAATTTAATTTATGCCAACATTATGTAAGGTCTTATTTGAAAGGTAGAATTACTTATTACACACCTAGTTACACGAGTAGACAATCTGATCTTTAAGGAATAATTGATATTGACCTAACAAATTAACCGAGGCCTCTGATATGATAGATAGATTTTCCATGAGTATAAGCAAAGTAGGAGTAATTATATACGTGAATTAATAGATTTTAAGCGAATTAGTAGAAGTTATTCACTTGTCCAATATACAGAGAATTTTGAAGTCAGCTAAAGAAAACGTGTTTATATTGGTTTCAGTAAATAAAAGATTGATAGAACGGATAACTACAAATTTAGAACATTAGTTATTTCATTTTTTATCGCTGCCTTTGGAATTTAAAAATTGAAACTGATATTATTTGAATGTAATGTTTGAATAAAAGTGGTAAACAAAATTCTTGAGTTTAAAATCATAACTAGTTGAAGAAAACACTAAAATTAATATAGTTTCGAAAATAAAATATTCAAAACATCCATTTTGCTGTAGATAGATTCAAAATATATGGACAGAAAGCAAGGTGACTACATATTTCCCTTATTTATTTGAAATACACGTTGTTAGCCCCTCCCATCTTATATGGGCTCATCGGTATTGCGTGAAATTGCTTATAATGTTTACTGCTAATGTCTGTGTAAATATGTCTATAATCGTGTTACCATTTTATAGTCACCGGCTTTCATGTAACTCTATTGATATTGTCTTACGTTAAGTTGTTTTGTTATTGATCTTTTCTTATCTTTATTTTTGTTATATCAAGTTATATTACTCGCATTATATTTACCTGTTGAGCTGCTTGTTACGATATTTATATAATTTGAATTCTATATCCTGCATGTAAATGGTTTATATAATCGTTATATGTCAGATAATAAAACAAAATAAACATTTTATAGAATATACTTTGTTGCAGAAAAATGTCTGTGTCGTTTAATCGAATTCCTGAACGTACAAACTACATGATTTATGTATGACCTTAACTTATCTATAATTTATCTATTATACTGTGAAAGGCAGTGGTTTTATGACGCTGGTAATACTCTGCACCACATGACATAAATAAAAACAATGAAATCTTCAGTTTATTCCTTGTGGATTATGTAATATTTAATACGAGTTTAAGCATTAAAGCTGAGTGTGTCTGAATCCTAGAAATTAAAAGGTGTAACAAGTTAATGTTAGAGACAAACATTTAATCACTTTAAAATGATTTGCTGGTTTTGTACAAATAAAGCAAACATTTAAGTTTGCCATCAAAAATGTTCTATAGTTGCAACTGTCAGCTTTCTGTTGTAGTATACAGTAAAAAAAAGATTGAAGTGTGGAATATTCCGGATACTAATTCAAAATTACTTTGAAAATGCGTTATAGTTAAATTAAAAAACCATTATATTCTTTTTAATGCACCTTTTAATGTATTTAAATATTAGTTTATTCTGTGATATTAATATTTTAAAATTTTCTCGTCCGAAAATGTGTATTATTTGCACACCAATTGTTGTTGTTTGCTCACCTAAAATCTTGGAATTAAGCTGACATTGCCTTCTTGAATGAAATTGAATGACTCTTTATACGTTATACGTTAAGTTTTCTGCGCCTCTTCTTACACTTCATCCAACAAGAACGGTTATTTTCTCCAGTTTCCAGATGACTAGCATCTCCATATATTAATCATCCTCGACTTGATGTCAGTTCGCTATGCAATATATTGTTCAAGTAGTTTACCTTGAATTATGAATAAACTTATTTATTAGCACATGCGGTTATGGAAAGGTTTTTCCAATTACAAAATGAATCAAAATACAACAATATCCTGAAAAAGGTTATTATTTGATTAAAAGTTGTATATCAATTTACATTAACAAATTTATATTTACCATCCTAAACTACGTCCACACCACCAGTGTATTAAAAGCCATATGATACGAAAAAATATTGATGCTGCAATATGTAATGCATAGTTTTTATAATAAGAAATCTTGTAAAATATACAATCAAAATTTTTTACCAAAATTATAAATTGTTACACAGAAATATTTATCTTCGAAAATTTACACTCTTTTTACTTAAAACTGGTACTAGCATAACACAAAATTAAGTTAATAACATTTTATTACCTTATATACAAATTTAATGACCCTGTATACTCAAATTAAGAGACTCATGAATTTGTTAACTTTGAACTCTTTTTTATATTGTTTGTACAATATAATTTTAGATTGTGTAATTGTTCAGGCTAAAAAGTTTAAATCCTGAAATATAAAAGCAAAGAATTATGAAAACACGATCAACATAATACATTTGTATATTTAAAGTGTATTGGTTTGATCTTCGATACCTAACCTCTTACATTCTTATATTAGTCCTGAGAGTCTCAATTCCTATTTTCAATTAAAAAAGCTAATTAATTCCAAAGTTATAAAAATCGTAAAGGTAATTAAGATTAGATTAACATTATTTGGCACTCACAAGGACACGTCTCTTCTTCGCCGTCACCATGGATGCAATCATTCTTGAAGTCAAATTTCAGACTCCGAGAGGGTGCGACTGCCGAAAATACTGGGAAAGCATCTAAATGTTATTGGTCGATTATGAAAATCAAGTATTAGTTCACTATAAAACGAAAATTTCCTAAGAACATTCTAAGATTCAAATAAAAGCTGCAAAACAAAAGTCACGATTTAATCCTTTGATAAAACTATGGCAAATGTATAACACTTTATGTGGTTGTAAATATAAACGAGCTTATACGCATTACTAGATATTTAAAAAATGTAAACTTGCTGTTTAGGCATTGAACATGTTAAATTTATATAATGTAGCAAATTTATAAGACATAAATATTTTTAATCCTTACTTTATAGATTAAATCATTACTTAGGATTAGAACTTGAAAACTGTTCTCAACGTACAGCTATTCCATAAGTATATTCCAGGCTCTGAAACTTTATAATCTTCATGAAACATATTTTATACCTGGGTTATAATATCCTACACATTCCATTTCCACATACATTTTACTCTGGAAAAATACCCGGAGAAGTATGTAATGTGGGTGTATAGAATGCCCCTACATAAACTCTAACTGTCAATTATTGTCAACATCCATGTCCTTTTCCAAGCTTCACTCTTCAAGATGGACAAAATAGAAATTGTGCTAGCGTACTGTGTGGCAGGCTCCATGAGGCTCAGCCAAATCCCATGGATGGATTTGCATAATCACACAACTCATTTTTATATATAGATGAAATCATGCTCCATAAATCTTGGAGGTAGTTAGGCTACAGTTACTTCCAAGTCGTAAGAAAAACAGTCATACTACTATACCGAGTTGTTTATAAATAAATGTATTCAGGGAATTTATCGATCGTAGTTAATCGTAACACCAATGTTAAACTATTAACTAATGCTCAGCCAAATCTCATGAAATTATAAACACGATCAACAAACATGATATTGTCTATATATAAATTAATTGCATGCACAACTTCAAGATCACAGGCAGATCAAATTTTGAGATATCGTGCGGATAGATAGACAGACATTGAATATTCCCAGTTCATTAGTGATAATCCTTGGCCAGCGAATACGTATAAAATATATATTTTCAAGGCTGATAGATGTTTCTCTGATAGCTCAGGAATAACTCATATCAGGTTTGTCTTTATCATCGCGTTCGACTTTGAAGACACAAACAGTAAAGTAAGGAGAGGAAACTCATGTAAAATGGAAGACAGTTTTGGAATTAAGCTTCGCCAAATGAGGCTCTAGATTCGTGGTCTTTCAAATAATTGCTTCTTCAGATTTAAGGAATTTCATGTATTTTAACGTCACATCTAAGTGAATAAGGTTTAGTTTTAAACATATATACGTATTCTGTCTGAGACGCGTAGTTTGGCCAAGAAGTGTCTTCTTTAGTTATTTTAATAGGACGGAATATTCGTGAATCCTTTGGTAATTTAGATCTTTAAAATCTTAACAATAAACACTGATTTAATACGTAACTTAAAATGTCTTTTTACGATTACAAATTGTAATAGAGCTGCATAATATTCCAATAATCTAATAGAGCTGTGTAATCTTAGTGTAATCGTGAGAGATTTCACTAAGATTACTTCGTCTTTAGTTTTCTTCCAATCTGACCTAAAATACTTAAAGCGTTACTGAAATATTTGGAGCTATTCTTTAAATAAGTACGGAATATTGCAGAGACATTTGTGTATTTCACTGAAATCTGTTTCACTCTCTCCATTCCAGGCACCGAACATTGCTCTTTACATTTAAATAAAGTTCATACTATTCTCGTGGACCAGGAAACAGGAGTATTTTTCAGTGGCCGTAATTTATTTTCAGAAATGGTTATAAACATGTCTATGGCGAATCCGTTATACAATAGAAAATAGCGTGCAACGAGGCTGGTAACTGCTGTTAGTCCAAATGTAATATTAACACTTGGTTTTAATAACTTAATAGTTCCCAATTGTGGGATATATACGGGATCTGCTTTGGGTTACGTAACATTTTGATATTCAATAGCAAATAGCACGAAATTTTGATAAATCTGAAATGGTGAACATGTTATGATCTTATAAGGAATTTGATCTGCTGTCTGTAAATTAGTACCAGTTACATTCCCTTTCAGGTTCAAATATTTACTGCATTATTTATAGTCGTGGTTGGAGAAAAAGACTTATAATATATAGCAGTCATTAAGTTTATTTTTACTGTCTTTAAAATATCAGTTTCTCGTAATACTATGATAGCAAAACATCACTTGTGTTCTTGTGCATATAATAAATCATAAACATTTAAGCATTATAATCAAATATTGTTTGTTTTTAATATGCTATTTAATAAGGATATTCCTATCACGTATCTGTTATTCAATAGGAAATAGCGTGCAAAGCCGCGGGTAATTACTAGTTATAAAACATGTGGTAATTATTACTTCTACGTGTAATAGAACTCAATGATCGAAAATGTAAGGGATCTGCTTTTGATTACGTAACATTATAAGAGGTCTTAGCAAATACCCCGGAATTGTGGTGGGCATGAATGATGAACGTATTATGATTTTATAAGATAAAAGCTTTTTTGCGTAACCTTGATTTTCCTGTATGTAATTTGGTTTAAATGTTTACTGCCAGAATTATAGAGGTGGTTGGATAAAACTTACAACAAATAACAGTAATGAAGTTTGTTTGCTAGTTTTTGAACCTTGCTTACTCGGCGAATACTAACATAGCAGTACATTTCCGTTTCTTTCCAAATTTAAAACCATTTCAATACTTGAATTAAATATTGTTTGGGTGAATAATTACCAGTAAACCGAAGTCTAGACCAATCTTATTACAATTTTAAGAACTCATTTCTTATAAATTTTTTCCTTACTGTAGTTTCGAATGGTCATTGTTTTGTAAATCTTGCAGTCACACGTTTTTGTAACCTGGTCGACCTATTCATCAATGCTCTAACTTTCCCATTTATTCTTAAAGTCTATCCTCCAAAAATCAAACGGTGTTTAGATTTTTATTTAAGTGAAGTGAAATGGTGTCGTTAAATTTTTACCTAAAACACAGCTAATATGATGTAACGTTGCGTGGCATTAAAAATATTGTGTTAGTCGTAGCAGTTGTTTCAGCCCATATAATAACTATGTAACAGAAAAAATAAAACTTTAATAAACACAAAAGGTTATTAAATCCGAATGGCTAGTAAACATATTCAATACAATCGAGTATGTAGCATTTATATGTATCTCTGTTAGACTTATTGAAAATTATGGTATTTACCAAATGTATTAACATAACTGCTATTTTATGGTATATTCGTTAAACCAGTACGATGTGTATTGTACACCATATGGAATGATGGACCAACTATAGATAAATCTTGTACACTTTTGTAAATTACACGGCACTGTACATACACAATGAATGCAAATCGCCCCTATCTGGGAATTATAAGACCAGTACGTGGTCAGAACTAATGATTAAAATAATACCCTCTTACCACGGAATCATCTTTAAAAGTTTGTTTAATTTACAGTGTGCGAAACACTGCGTGGGTAGTGAAAAAGGTACACATGACAAGGTCAGGCATTATAGCCTCATCGTGTGACGTCATAGTCACGTGGGGAGAGACGCAATAACAGTGGATCAACACAGCTTGATCCATAATATCTCTATATGCTGAACCATGCAATTTCAATAGTAATTCCATAAAATTCAATTTGTCGGTATTATTCAATACCGAAACAGACAAAAGCAAAGCTATTGAGAGGAAAATATAATGTGTTGTATTTCTTTATTAAAGAAAACTAAAACCCAGTCGCAACTCTCCTTATCCACTGATATTTTAAACTGTGAGTACAGAAGTAATATTATACTTGATAAATGTCTATTTACGTTTTGAAGTCAATAAAGAACTACATTACAAGGCATTACAACTGCTTTTACTAAAAGGGCCACAGACTTCAACTTGTTATTCCTTCACATTGCCCTAAAATATTTCAAGGGTTACTGAAATCATTTGAATTATTGTTTAAATATTCTGACCCCAATACCAATAGGGATCTTCTTTGTACCAAGGGAAACCTATGTATCAAATTTACTCTTTCTAAGACCTTTCTGTTGATAGTTATTGCACAGAAGGGCAGACAGAAGGATAAAAAACGACTCGACTTCAAAAAGGCGCTGCCGGGTCCTTGTTAGTGTAAGTTGTTTGTGTAGCAATTTAACATGGATATCAGTGTTATATCAGATTGATATACATAACAGCTAATATGTGTGTAGATAAGGAAATTATTTAGTTATAAGGATCTCAAATGAATCTATATGTGTACTAGAACTGTGAGATGTCAAAGAAGAAGATAGAGTTTTTAATGCACGAAGAAAACCACTGCCATCAGCAGTCTATCATTTTGGATGCTCTATTAAACAGGTCTTCGAGAACTAAAAGAGTAACTATATAATTTAATTGATTAAAAACTTAATTAAAATGTAAGATAAGTATAACGACTTGGATTGTAGATATTAATATTTCAGAATTTTCTGAATAAAATTATCAATCAGACATCGAAGACGATATGAATATTCAGAAAAATGTATTACTAAATTCTTTTAACTATTAAATATTATACGGTTTGTCTAAAATAAAATCTTGGTTCTAAATAGTTCTAAATAAAAATAATGGATTTATTTTAAACTGGCAAATGAAAAAGGTTCAATATTTCAGAATTTCATCACTCTCTATTTCCACCAAAGAATTGACAAACCGTTTAATAATAGTAAAAAGTTCCTTTGGCAAGAAATATACATTTCAGTCAAATATATCAAACTAGTAATCAGAGCTCTTTTCTGGAAATCCCACTAATATTATAAATGCGAAAGTTTGAATGTTTGGATATTTGGATGTTTGGATGTTTCGAGGTTTGTCCTCGAATCACGCTGAAACTGCTATAGGGATTGTGCTGAAATTTGAAACAGGTATAGCTTTTGGTCTGAATTAACATTTAGAGTGCTTTTACCACTCATAAAACATTCATTTCATCAAATAAAGTCGAATTCAAATTGAAAAATTAGTTTGTTTACATTTGAATATTATGATAAGAACGAAACGTATTTTGACAGCTGTTGACAGCTATACTTCGACAAACATTCTGAAAAATCTGTTTACATTTGAATTTTATCAATAATAAGTAAGCAGTGCTTGATCCGTAGTGTAATGCAGGTAGTAAATAAAACGTTAATGTATAAATTTTACTCCAGGTTGCGCCAGTGACAAATTAAAATCATCTATTGCATTAAATACTGTTATAAAACTAACCTTAATGAACAAAGTTATGAATGTTCTCACATAAGTTACTTTAAACTGGTGGGCTTCCTTGACATTATGATATTACATTTTAACAATGGCAAATGGAAAAACAGAGAAATGAATACTAACATGCCTCAACGATTCATTCTTTCCCTGGCTGCAGTCCAAAAAACAAATGTAACGCAAAACTTTAATAACGATTATTTTGTAAAGTTGCAAAACCTTAATAAGAATTTCCCTCTTATACTGAAAGTACATAGTAAGTAGGTAGGACTCTCCTCTAGGTCGTAATAGGCTTTTCAATCCTACTTATGTGTGTATTTTATTCATCAGGACAAGGTAAACTCAACTATGTCGACACGATTTTGACCAAAGTAGATTTCCAAGAACTAGATAATCGAACGTATATAAAATTTGATCGAGGCGATATGGCAAGCTAAACTGTGACATAGTAGGTAAGTGAATTTAAATGGTCTTAAGTAGGCACTATTTAACCGAATTAGGCATCTCAGTCCTACGTAATTATATATGTATATATTTCTTCTTCGTCAGAACAACAAGGCAAACTCTACTATAGAACTGGAAATATCTTAGACCAGAAATATACGACAATGACTGGAAATACACGCTTTTTGACCGAAGTAAGTTTCCAAGATCTGTGTGATCTGAGATTTGTGTTTTCTTGAACGGGATGACGAGGCAGATTCAGCTGTATCGTTATGTATATAATTAATTAGAACCAGAAATGCTCCTACATGTGCCAAACATGATATAATAATTAGGTTAAACTCTGATACTATTTACCACGATCTTAAATAATATATACCTGATGTATGCCTACTTACGTCTTAAAATTGTTATAGGACTTCCATTATATTACACCATAATAACCTTTACTAAGTAATATAAGGACTTTGGTTCTAAGATTGCGTGTGAAGCCGTGGGTAACAGGTAGTAAAATAATAAAGTTATCAAATGAAAATCAAATACCACTCGGAAATAACTAAAATAAAAATGTTCATTTCTATCTAAGTTCAATCAAAATTGAAAAATAAAATATCAAACCTCTCTTCCCACAAGTTTTACCTTAACTTTAAAGTCTCTGCAATTCAGATACAACTCTCTTAAACAGTTATTAAAGTTAAATTAAATTCTAATAAAAGTTTCATTATAAACCAGTTCAAATTAAATATTAATAAATTACTGTATATCTAAAATTCAATTAAAGTTAATAACAAAGTTCAATTATAATTCACCTTTCTTACCAGTTTGAATCAAATGTAACTTGTTTGATTCTATTGTGCTTTATTATTCATCGAGAATCGGTTATGCAGATTGCTCTGAAGTTTCTATAAATTTTATTTTTCCTATTACAAATACAACAAAATTAATTTAATATCAGATCTGGAAAACTGTTTCAATATAAATTACAATAAATTTGGTGCTTACCTCAAAATCTCTCGCGGAAAAAAATTTAGAAACTTGGCTCGCACTGTCATCAAATAAATTCACGATAATTACCCAAAAGAAGGCTGAAAGTTATGAGCTAGCAGTTCTTTTAGTTCCCTTTCCACCCCCCTCTGATGGACATCCGCGGTGTTCTCTCATTGGCCCAGCCGTATCCAACTCGAGAAACAATACGCCTTTCAGATCTGACGTAACTGCAGTACACAAGACAAGTTGTGATCAATTCAAGGCAGTGAACCGCCTTTCTAATAATTTAAAGTTACCAGCACTAACTTTCCAAAGGATTACATATTCGTTTTTATCCTAACTTCTCACAATCTAATTAAAATTAAATCCCAATATTCTTTCCCAAAATTTTCATTTCACTTAAATTTTAATTAAAAATCCACCAATGTAGCTTTCAAAACACTACAATAAGATATTTATTCCTGACATTGTTATATGATGCATTATTATGTCCACCTTTATACATAACTGAAGTATAATATGCATATACATAGTATACAAAATCATTTATTCTATTAAATCGATTGAGCCTATGTTATTAAAGTGTAGTATTTATCTTCAAATTTTGGAATCCATAATAATTTCGGTTTAAAAAACCAGTGTGTTATATTAATTTCTAGATCCGTATTATATTTTAAATAATCTATATTTAGAGTTCCAAATGAAAATGTGATTTATATAGCTTTATTATTATATTTAGAATAAAATCATGGTAATTGCATTATGATTGTGTCTATTCAGTATTGTTATGGAAGATTACATGGTCGAGGTACCGAATTATCTAAGTAATTTACATGACCGTATGACCTCTACGACTGCCTGACACGCAATATAATCTAGACTAAACAGCTACTCCAAATATAATTCAGTTACCCAACAACGCACACCTTGTCCAAAATAAGGAATTCGTGTACATATTTATTTTATGTGGAATAGTCTCTGTAATAACAGATTATAGAATAAAATAAATTTCATTCCAATATAAGTATTATTTATTTCTGCCTTCTTCTTGTTTTGCATTCAAAAATTGAGCTTAGGTTGCCAACTGGTAATATTTAAAACATAAATGAAACAGCCAAGTTTATCTTTTTGTTTGGAATTAACATTTATTCCGACAATAAAATTCACTTGAAATTGGAAATTAGATGTATTAGTAAAAATAATAATGGTGATATTGGATATAAATTTAAAAAATCCCACATAGTAATAAGATGGTAACAGCAGATTAACATTACACGATTCGAACTTTATACCCTCTCTATAAAGGATTGCTCTCCACGCTATGGCTAACAGTGTTACTTACAATACCTTTGAAGAGCGAAGAGTACACTAACAAATGCAATAATATCATTTTCAATGGGTAGTTAACTAAACTAAATTTATCTGTTGTTTATTAAGAAACCAAAAGAAGGTTGTATGAAAAAAAATCATGAACCACTCTATAAAAGCTATCCTGAAATCAATGTTTAAGCTTTTATTTATTTTTTTTGCAATATATGGGTTAAGATTCAATTCATAAAGGAATAGAAAATAAATTAGGTACAATATTTATAAAACATCGAATGAAATGAAGAGTTGCACTGCGAATTCAAAACATAACATTTTACGCTAGAATAAAGTTAAATTAGCGAAAACAATTTTCAAAAAATATTCATTAATTAAACAAAGAAAACTATTAAAAATTCCGGAGTAAATATACAGGGTGTTTGAAAAGTATGGGTACGGCTTAATATTTTAAAAACCATAGGAGATAACATCTATAAACTTTGCACATTGTCATATGACTATGTAAATTATTTTTTCTTACTATTACCATGACATGCCAACCATGGGGGGACGGCCCACAGAGGAAAACATGGAAATCTTAAATTGAAGCATGGGTCGAGTGATACCTCATTTGAAAGAGCTCACTTAGTAGAGTTGAATGCCGCAAACCGCATCTCAAAAGGTTTATCCAATCAGAAATGGCGGGTTGTTTTAGGTACACATTGTGAAGTACATTATGCGCTGCCATTTCTGACTGGATCGTCGTATTCTGATGCGGTAGGCGGCGTTTCACTCTACTACCCAATGTGTTTTCACTGACTTTTATTAATTAGCAAATTATGTCATAAATTTATAACACAATAAATAAAACTAAAAAACATCGGTATTTATGTTTCAAATAAAGGTATAAATCGACCTTCGCTTGAGCATTGTACAATGTTCACTTATCCGACCAGTTAGAGGCTGGTCAGTGTGTTGAGTAAAATATATTTTAATTCAACATAATATCTAGGGCTATTAATTTGATTGACATGAGGTATGAATATACAGCTACAAATGTCAGAAAACAGCCCCACTCGTAAAAACAATTAATGTTTCTCATAGCGTAATGGTCGCTCGCTCTAAAAAATAAAAAACTGCAAAGATATAGAATGTAAAATAAATACTGTACCAACTTACATTTTTTTTTTCAAACTGAACATTGATAAGCGAAATTAAATAAGAGAATTAATAAATACAAACTGTGCTACTAAAATTTACAACTATAAAGTTTGTAGGTATTAGTTCTACCCAGAAACTTTCCAGTGCTTAGTAATGTGATGCAATGTGGTGGGAGGTACCAGAATGTTTATAACGACCATTTTACCACTAATTATTGGTTAGCTATTGTAAATAATATTAACATAACTTAAACAACAAAACAAACTGTGCTACTAAAATTTACAACTATAAAGTTTGTAGGTATTAGTTCTACCCAGAAACTTTCCAGTGCTTAGTAATGTGATGCAATGTGGTGGGGAGGTACCAGAATGTTTATAACGACCATTTTACCACTAATTATTGGTTAGCTATTGTAAATAATATTAACATAACTTAAACAACAAAACAAACTGTGCTACTAAAATTTACAACTATAAAGTTTGTAGGTATTAGTTCTACCCAGAAAACTTTCCAGTGCTTAGTAATGTGATGCAATGTGGTGGGAGGTACCAGAATGTTTATATAACGACCATTTTACCACTAATTATTGGTTAGCTATTGTAAATAATATTAACATAACTTAAACAACAAAACAAACTGTGCTACTAAAATTTACAACTATAAAGTTTGTAGGTATTAGTTCTACCCAGAAACTTTCCAGTGCTTAGTAATGTGATGCAATGTGGTGGGAGGTACCAGAATGTTTATAACGACCATTTTACCACTAATTATTGGTTAGCTATTGTAAATAATATTAACATAACTTAAACAACAAAACAAACTGTGCTACTAAAAATTTACAACTATAAAGTTTGTAGGTATTAGTTCTACCCAGAAACTTTCCAGTGCTTAGTAATGTGATGCAATGTGGTGGGAGGTACCAGAATGTTTATAACGACCATTTTACCACTAATTATTGGTTAGCTATTGTAAATAATATTAACATAACTTAAACAACAAAACAAACTGTGCTACTAAAATTTACAACTATAAAGTTTGTAGGTATTAGTTCTACCCAGAAACTTTCCAGTGCTTAGTAATGTGATGCAATGTGGTGGGAGGTACCAGAATGTTTATAACGACCATTTTACCACTAATTATTGGTTAGCTATTGTAAATAATATTAACATAACTTAAACAACAAAACAAACTGTGCTACTAAAATTTACAACTATAAAGTTTGTAGGTATTAGTTCTACCCAGAAACTTTCCAGTGCTTAGTAATGTGATGCAATGTGGTGGGAGGTACCAGAATTCTTATAACGACCATTTTACCACTCATTATTGGTTAGCTATTGTAAATAATATTAACATAACTTAAACAACAAAACAAACTGTGTTTCACGCCGAAAAGTTTAGTTTATACTTGATGATTCTGATGGTACAAAACTGGCATGACTGTAGGGATGAAGTCTCAATGTGGTATGTTGTAAATTTACTTTTAGTTTATTTTAACTGAAGACTTCGTCGAACAATCTATATTTTTCAGATTTTGATGCAAGATTTTCAGATTTCTTCGATTTTGTCATGGTGGTCTGTATAAGTTTAGGACTTATTACTTTATTTTAGCGATCCTGTAACAAATATTTTTACAGATATATTTTTGTATCCTTTTAATTAGTTGCTAATACATTCTTATTTTAAATTTTGTTTCTGAGGATGCTTAAATTTGAATGGATAATAGGATTTATACAATTTTTTTCTGTTATGTATTAAAAAAAGTATAAAACTATGTTTCTAGCGTTGAAATCTACAATCTTTTCAGACATAAAATTACCTAATACAGAATGAGCTTTTAAAAAGTACTCGGTATTCACATTTATTCTAAACTAAACTAGTCAAATCACATTAATAACTTATGCAATAGGCTCTCCCGAGTAGGTTATCTTTTTTGGAAACTAAGAGATGTTGTTTCTATTGAATACTTGAGGACAGCATACTTTAGTTTATTCCAGTCTCATATTTCTTATGGATTAATACTTTGGGGTCATTCTTCTCACGTTAAAGATATTGTGATAATAAAAAAGAGGGTTTTACGAAAAATCTGTAGAGATGAATTCTTAGAACACTGTACATCACTTTTTATTAGTTTAAAAAATTGTCACAATTATAAACCTATACATCTTCCATATATTATTATATGTAAAAACTAATATGCACTCATTCACACTTAGACAAAATTTGCATTCGTATTCGTATAATACTAGAAATCGTGATAAGCTTGATATACCCCAGCACAGGCTGGCCAAAACAGGTTCATCTCACATGGTGAACAGCATTGTTTTCTTTAATAAACTTAATGTAACAGCTTGGACTGCCTCAACTGGGGTGTTTAAGAGTAAGGTATTACATTGGTTACAACAAAATCCATTTTATAATCTAGAGCATTTTCTAAATCATGATGTGGATGTAGAATTTTGATTCTGAATAACTATCTAGTGCCAAAGTACAGTAGTAATTAAACTCACACATTGTAAAACAGCAATTTTAAAATAGTACTGTAAATTTTACATGTCTAATTCAAAAAATATTTTATTCTGTTTTCTCTATTAGGTCTATTATTATTTATACATTACAATGCCTATTTCATTACAAATAAAATGTGATCAATGGCAATAAAAATTATATGATTATAAGCCCAACTGAGAGCAATAACATCGCTGGAGTAAGTTTTCTCCAATCGGGACTTCATGACGTTCGTGTGCCATTCAGTGGTATCGGAAGGTAATTGTAATGACTTCCAGTTTCTTTACGTTAACAATATTTTTAGTTTATACGTTTTTAGTGTGATAAGGATTTACACCGGGAAAGGAAGGTAGATTTCTATCTCCAACCCGTAATGGTAGACATTTTTGTAATCACAGCGGTGGCAGATTCTTATAAATTATACTATTTGAATTAAACCAATTATTTTTTTCAATATTATTATGTTTTATAAAATAACTTTTAATCTCCTACAACCAAACGATTAAATTGACGGATTCGGATTTAATTTAGAGACAATCCCGTCGTAACTTTAGTACTTTTCACAAGTACTATTGACCTTGTTCTTTATTGACTTACACCTTGTTACTTTTCATAAGATTGTCGCATAGGCCGTTGGTGCTGAGGACGGCGAGAATAATGTACAAAAACGAACGGCCTGTTGTAAAAAAATAGTAAATATAATTTCTTATATCCATTCATTACATTATAATTAAACTACAGTACATTATGTTACAAACTAATATTTAGCTTGGTAACACTGACAATGCTTAATGTTTATACATGCACGGATTAACTGAACGTCAGTTTACACATCCACGTTTGGGTGAATATTGTTTTCATTTCCAAACAAACATTTCGCAGAGTAAAACAAAAACTCGAATTGCTTTCTTTATAATTCTATACAATGAATCTCACTGCCAATTAAGCTCTTTTTCAAAAGTCAAAAACGTACTTTGTTGTTTTATTTTAAGAGAAATTAAGTTACAAAACCTTTGGCGCATTAAAACTGTAAAAATGCATTCTTACTGCTAAGTTAAAACTATCATTTTTTATATTATTTCACAAATATAATTTTGTATTTTATTTATACATATAATATTTTATTTTTAATTTACAATTGGTACGCGTACTTAATTTTTGTTTTGTTTTACTCTGCTGTGCTGCTGTACGAGGACAATCCTATCCTTCCAAATCCAACTTGCCCAACATTGCATATTTTTTACAAACATTTGTTCAATTGTTGTGCATTTGAATTTTAATACTCAGTAAAGGGAGTTTGAAATAATGATAAAGACCATACACATGGTTGGATTGTTAAGATTGTAGAGCTATTTTTATGAATTGCACAGTTTTAATTTATTTATTTTTGATTTAAATGGGGTATGTGTAAGGAAGTACCATGTGGTCCTATCTTTTTAAGGAGAAATAAATAATTATATATTTATTAAATTAAACGTGACTTAAAATGTAAGAATACCTCAAAAGTTTTATTATTTAAGATTTAAACGGTTGAATTTTATTTTCTAATAAATTAAGTTTCCTTAAAATATTTTTTCATAAGGCTTTAATGATTTAGCATAAATTTTTACCAATTGGATTGATTTAACTCTCTAATACTGTAGTAAATAGTGATGTCAATCTATAACGCTATAGTCTGTATTGTGATTAATGATGATAACCAAGATGTGAATGTTAAAGCTTGTAGAAGCTGGGTGTCTTCTACTATTTAATACTGTTGTCTGTTATCTTTAAAAATTTTAATTTATATTTGCCAGCAAATATGTAATTAAAATCTAGAGACTCAAACAAGGTTTCAATATAAACTACTTCATACTCTTTGATTGTATGAAAATGGTGAAATATAGTATCTAGTGTATAATATACAAGAGGCTTTGAGCCATATTTTGGCCAATTTATCACATAATTTAATCAAGCACCATTACAAGGCACATTGCCCTCTGGGGACACCACACCCAAACAATCGTTCACTGTTGCTGATATTATTACATATGTAAACAAAGGCTTAATTTATCACTTTGTCACACATTATGTTAGAAGTCTCGTTACTTTATTATATGACTTCTGTGAAAAAATCTTTAATTATGTTTAACACATTTGTATAAACTTATTCTTATTAAAGTGGCGGATGTTTTAGTAAATAAACACTAGTGTGTTCTTTAATTGTTTTTAATCTAATGTATGTTAGTTAAAAAGATTCCTCGTTGTAAAATGGTATACGAATTTTGCTAGAACTGCTTTTACCAGAAAAAGTATTGATATTGTTTACTTGTTTGGATTTTAGATCTCTCAAATTTTGAGTTAATGAAATGAATATCATAGGTTACTAGATAAGTAAAGCGCGGTTCAGGTACTTAAAATTATTCCAGTACAGTCCCTTAAGAATTGGAAGATAGGATAGAAATGTGGAAAAATGTTGTACTGTTCTAGAAATTTCAAATCTAAATCGAAGATAAATTAATTTATTAGTACCTCATAAACGATTGCTTTACACTTGTTAATGCAATTGATTATGCCAGGTTAAAGGAACACAGGTTTGAATCTTTCAAATGTTTTGCAGATATCAAATTTCCAAAGGCAGAGTTCTCATAGGCTAAACTTGTTAGCTAAACTAAAAAGTTTGAGAAACTGAAAGCTGCCAGAGGACAGGAACGTCATAAAGCTTTGTTGAGGTAACCTCTATTGTAAGCCTCTAGTCATAATAGCACTGTCATAATGCTAGATAACTTCGCTAAATAATATTTTTTGGGCATATAAACACAGGAACACGCTAAGGCTTTGGTGAGGTAATCTCTATTGTAAGCTACTAGCACGATCATAAATACTACGTAGCTTTCCTAAGATAATATTTAACGTCGGAATCTAAACACAGGAACACGCTAAAGCTTTGGTGAGGTGAACTCTATTGTCAGCTACTAGCACTATCAAAAATACTACGTAGCTTTTCTAAGATAATATTTAACGTCAGAATCTAAACACCGGAACACGCTAAAGCGTTGATGAGGTAATCTCTATTGTAAGCTACTAGCACTATCAAAAATACTACGTAACTTTTCTAAGATAATATTTAACGTCGGAATCTAAACACAGGAACACGCTAAAGCTTTGGTGAGGTAATCTCTATTGTCAGCTACTAGCACTATCAAAAATACTACGTAGCTTTTCTAAGATAATATTTAACGTCGGAATGTAAACACAGGAACACGCTAAAGCTTTGGTGAGGTAATCCCTATTGTAAGCTACTAGCACTATCAAAAATACTACGTAGCTTTTATAACATAATATTTAACGTCGGAATCTAAACACAGGAACACGGTAAAGCTTTGGAGAGGTAATCTCTATAGTAAGCTACTAGCACTACCACAAATACTACGTAGCGTTTCTAAGATAATATTTAACGTCGGAATCTGAACACAGGAACACGCTAATGCTTTGGTGAGGTAATCTCTATTGTAAGCTACTAGCACTATCAAAAATACTACGTAACTTTTCTAAGATAATATTTAACGTCGAAATCTAAACACAGGAACACGCTAAAGCTTTGGTTAGGTAATCTTTATTGTAAGCTACTAGCACTATTATAAATACTACGTAGCTTTTCTAAGATAATATTTAACGTCGAAATCTAAACACAGGAACACGCTAAAGCTTTGGTTAGGTAATCTCTATTGTAAGCTACTAGCACTATCATAAATACTACGTAGCTTTTCTAAGATAATATTTAATATCGGATTCTAAACACAGGAAAACGCTAAATCTTTGGTGAGGTAATCTCTATTGTCAGCTACTAGCACTATCAAAAATACTACGTAACTTTTCTAAGATAATATTTAACGTCGGAATCTAAACACAGGAACACGCTAAATCTTTGGTGAGGTAATCCCTATTGTAAGCTACTAGCACTATCAAAAATACTCCGTAGCTTTTCCAAAATAATATTTAACGTCAGAATCTAAACACAGGAACACGCTAAAGCGTTGATGAGGTAATCTCTATTGTAAGCTACTAGCACTATCAAAAATACTACGTAACTTTTCTAAGATAATATTTAACTTCAGAATCAAAACACAGGAACACGCTAAAGCGTTGATGAGGTATTCTCTATTGTCAGCTACTAGCACTATCATAAATACTACGTAACTTTTCTAAGATAATATTTAAAGTCTGAATCTAAACACAGGAACACGCTAAAGCTTTGGTGAGGTAATCCCTAGTGTAAGCTACTAGCACTATCAAAAATACTCCGTAGCTTTTCCAAAATAATATTTAACGTCAGAATCTAAACACAGGAACACGCTAAAGCGTTGATGAGGTAATCTCTATTGTCAGATACTAGCACTATCATAAATACTACGTAGCTTTTATAACATAATATTTAACGTCGGAATCTAAACACAGGAACACGGTAAAGCTTTGGAGAGGTAATCTCTATAGTAAGCTACTAGCACTACCACAAATACTACGTAGCGTTTCTAAGATAATATTTAACGTCGGAATCTGAACACAGGAACACGCTAATGCTTTGGTGAGGTAATCCCTATAGTAAGCTACTAGCACTACCACAAATACTACGTAGCGTTTCTAAGATAATATTTAACGTCGGAATCTGAACACAGGCACACGCTAATGCTTTGGTGAGGTAATCCCTATTGTAAGCTATTAGCACTATCAAAAATACTACGTAGCTTTTCTAAGATAATATTTAACGTCGGAATCTATACACAGGAACAAGCTAAAGCTTTGTTGAGTTAATCTCTATTGTAAGCCTCTAGCACTGTAATAGAATTGGAAATTTTATTGGAATTTTATTGATGTAATTGATAATGTCGGAAAGGTTTTATAATCTATCGTGCTGTAGAGACAGGACTTTAATTACAGTTAAATACGAAACTTATCGATATAATTCATTGCAAGCAGAATGGGCTAAATTTAAAAGGAAACGACTATTCTGGGCCGACGCGATACCGCTCTGGAGTGCTGGCAAGGCTTTGACAACCGTTGGCTACAGAACAGTCTGTTGTCCAACCCGATAGGCGGTGCGGAGCGCTAACTGTAGCATTACAAGGCGGAGCTAGGCGTGCCAGGAGACAGAATCGCAGAAGACATTATCCGTCTAGACTGAAAGAGAAAACAATGTAATTCATATCCATTAAACAATAACGCATATTTAACTAACTCGATCAACCAAAAAACGACCCATGTGCAATGTATTGTTTATAGGAGTTGTAAATTAATTACTGACATTTGTATGAACTAATTTGTGTGCAGGTCTCAAAACCGAAATTTAACATTAATTAACTTTAGTAGCTAATTTTGTTCAATTCAATGATTTATTTTATAGCCAATAACATACCTTTTTTATGATTTGATATTAGTGACATTTAGTGTTGGGGAATAACTTATGAAGCCAACAAATTACAGTTGTTTATTTTTATTTTATATTTGAGATACAGTAATGGTTTTAACAATATAAAAAATTGTCTATTGTTATTAAGTGAATATGTTAATTATTATAATAAAGCTGTGCACAACAACAATAAATCGACTCGTCACCACGCACAAGCCTCTATGGCCCATGCGGGACTAATTTCGTGTATATAAAGTATAATTTGTAAATTCTGAAATTAACTTGATTCGATTTATCAATATTTTCTCAATCCAGAAGTGGTTATTGATTGATAATCTCTTTTTGGAATGATTATCTTCTTAATTATAACACTAAATTGTTTAATGCCTTTGCTTCCTTAAGGAAGGGTATTCAATTCTCATCTTTCGTGTGGTTTTAATAATGCAATATTTTTTTACTGGAGTTAATCCCATCAGCTTAAAAACCGAGTTGTTAAGAACGATTGATTCATCTTAGTATTTGGTTTTCACCTATTATCAGTGCTATGCATTTAGTAATGAAGTCGTTATAAAATGTTTGTGCAATGAAATTAATTCGCTTATAATATTAAAATTGATTTATTTAGAGGACATATTAACGAACTATAAAATTGCATGTAATCTAATCAAACGAAATTGTTTATTACTTAATATGACAATAAAATTACTCAAATAATAATTATTTGTATAAATAATAAAGCGATATAACGGAGTATCGAAGGAAAGACAGAACGTAACGGAAGTCTTTACTTATTTTCGCATTAGTTATTGATTGATAGCTTTGCTTCCCTTTGACTTTTCAACTCTAAAATTAATACACTTCTTACTTGAACCAAGGGCAAATCATGTACCATCTTTCAAGTCTCCAGGATCTCTAGGAATCAAGATGTTTACTAAAGTTGGAGACAGAAGGAGAACGACTCGTTTTTAAGGAGAATCTATCACATTATTTTTAATAAGTAAATACTATTTGTTTCTTAATAATTAGTTATTACTTTTTACATAATAAGTTAAACGTTAAGGATATTTCCAGAGTACAGAACTGAAAAGTGTGAAACATTTGCAAACGAAATATAATATATGCAAAGATCCTTCGGTAGGCAACGTGCACCGTTTTATGTACCTGCCTGTTTACCACCGCGTCACTTTGTCGTCCAGACCGTGAAGTTATCGCCCCTTTGTATTAATAAAATTACCACGGTTAGGTGCAACTTTAGTAATTGCGTAATAATTTGATATTACGCAAAATCGGCTTTACCTATGTGCACATCATGTTGCAAGCAATAGTTTAATAAGGATGCAAGTAAATTAGATTATTAATTTCAACCGGATTTTATACAATAATGCTGGTAAATTTATTATAAAAACTGTGTGGCTTGAGAAATTTATATGGATTGATTATAATGTATATTATATCACGTATCTGTATATTGAAGGAAAATAAACAAAAACGTTTTGATTACATTTTGAATGTTTATCATGTCAAACTTAATAAAACACTCACATGTGAGTAAATAAATATGCCACATTTTTTTCTGGCAGGCCAATCCACAACGTGAATCCCAAGGATCTGTATTAAACCAATTTTGTTTTCATTGCATACCAGATACTTCCATATGCCTCAAATTGTAAAGCGGTTACATTTGACAATGTGTTGGATTTTACTGTAAATGCAGTCATTTACATGTGAGTCATTTGCAAAGAAAAACAAATTCTCATGCTGCTACATATGGCACTTTGTTTGATTTTAGTCGTAGGGTAGGTATAGGCTACATACATTGTTTTCTCTTAAAAACTAAAAAGACTGTGGATGTAATCATGTATTGTAGAATGTAGTTGAAAGTGCTCCTAATACAGAAAAAAATCAGAACGTAATATAAATTGTTATAAATAACAGAATACTACCTGTCAGTATTTCTCAAATTAAAGTTTGAGTAAGGGACTTTTGCAAGTTTATAATTATGCATAAAAGTATAAACTCAAGTTTAGAAACAGATGTAGGTACAAAGTGTAAGGATACATATTTTAAATGGAATACTAGAGATTACTCTTTGTAATGGCGTATCAGCTTTCGACTGAAAATAAGAAAGTGTAACTAAAGGAGGGTCTTGGCACATCAAGATATCACCAGGAACCAAGAATCTGTCATGAAACTATGCACTGATGCCTGGCATCCAAGGCGGATTGGCTCTCTATGGGCTATTTTTAACCTTACAGCTTGTTTATTATATGATTGATAAAAATGAGAAAAACTTATAAATAACTTCTCATGGATCGTCTTACTTGTCAATATTTGTGCTCCTTTTGCTGATAATAGAAATTACATTACTAATTATCATAAAAATCATCGCATTGTTAAGTTAAGGTTTCTTTTTCCATTTTCTCCTTTACTCTAACCACTTTTCCAATATTAAAGAAAAGCCAGAATCACCAAAAAATCAAATAAGTTATATGAACAGTGCTGCTTTTAAAGTAAAATCCCACAAATAGTAAAATTTTAGCGCTTTAATTTTAGAATCTGATATATATGGGATTATTTGGTATGCAATAAAACAATTGGTTTAATATTGATCCTTGCGATACACCTTGTGGATTGGCCTCCCAGAAAAAAATGTGGTATATTTACTAACTGTATAACCAAGTTTCTAGAAGCAGCTGAATTTTGAAACTTTATAATCATATCCATCATAATGTAGAGCTAACCTTATTTAAAGTTCCTTGTGAGATTTGGTGAAAGTTAAGGGATTTAAAATTAAATTTGGTGAGATTGAAAACTACATATATAACATAATTGTATTAGAGCATATTTTAAAAGAGTATCTTATTGGTAGGTAAATAATAATTACTTTATTATAATAATTGCTATAAACAGCCAAAATATGTACATGGAGTTGCATTAGTACATTAATCACGGTTAATAAACGTGCTAGTGTTAGGAGTCGAGATCTATTTCCATTGAAATTAATAGAGGAATTTATTCTTAAAAATAAATTGATCGCCAGTCGTTTTAGTTTTGGTAGAGGTCAAAATGAGAGTGTATCAAAAGGGTTAAAATAATAACAAAAGTTTTCTCAGATCTTACATTTTTTAGCTCGATCAACATAAAACCGACATACAAATAATAGCTATGTTACCATATATCACTAGATAAAGGGACTGAAATTCGTCTATGTCAATCAAATCGTCGGTCCGTATTTGGTTAGATGAAGCTCGTTGATTTTAATACCTTCATTTCAATACGTTGTTCGTATCGAGTTCGAGACAGTAGGCACTGTGTTAAATTAATTTCTTTTTCGCAATCAATGGATTTGCTCGTAAACAAGAGCTCTGTGGAAATAAACGTGTTAATCGCAATTGTTTTGTACTTATTTTACAAGTATTACATATTAAACTTATACTGTAATATAAAAATCACAATTGTGTCACTGAGAACTCTAAAATATTATGTATAATTTAAATTTAAAGCACCCTCAGGAAGGTTCAATTCTGGCTAGTTAATACCTTCCAGTTGAACCCACACTGGGTACAACATAAATCGAGGTATCGCTTAAATCTGGGTAAACTTATAGATGTCCAGGAGCGGCACGTCACTAATCCCAAATGTCGAAATTTTGGGGTGCAAGGGTAATTCGATAGGTCTAGTCTACGGCGGGAGATGACTGATCAAGTTGGTAGGATTTTTTCCCTAAAACATAAGTTTCTTGATAGCCTAGGCAAAGGTTAGATAGCTTAAGAGTGTGCTTCCAGCCTGTTTTTATTGGAGAAGCTGGTTTCCCTTCTTCCGAGGGGACATGATTTGAGATTAGTGCCCTAAATTCTTACTCGTGGATCTCGACAGGAGCCGGCATCTACCCCCAACTTTACCCATCCAGACTCCAGAAATAGTGCAATGGTTCTTATAGGACCAGGCACAATCTTCTAAGCTTCTTGTCCTAAGATAAAGAAAAAAAACTTTAAACCAACAGTCTAGTCAAAAACCATTCTTCTTTATACACGAGCAGTTTGAGTTATTTTTGACAATAATAGTCTACTAGCAAAGAGAAAAGGTGATGCAACGTGAGAAGTATCTGAATTTTAAGAAAATGAAAGAAACAAAAAAGGTCCCACTATTGATGCTTAGGGTACTCCTTTTGGATTGGATTTTCAGGAATAACAGAAATAGTATCTCTACAAATTACAATAACTCTGATTACGATCAGAAACTGAGCAATATAGGAAGACTTCAAACTAGCAGTACCCAGCAGTATTCATAGCAAAATATAATGTCGACTAATGCGTAGGAAATGTCACTTATGAATAATCCAGTGACAAGAGGAACAGGTTATCGTGTGGTAAAGAATATTCTGATACTTATTTATACTTAAAAATTATATTGAATTAATGGAACTTATGGAAGAATATTGACTGCACCACTCCGAATTCTCTAGGTCCAGAATAGTCTTTGCCTCTTGTCAAACAAGGCATACCAGATGTTTCTAAAATTGTGATATTGATTAATAGTAGTTTATAGTCGTACAACGAAGCAATCCCGTGGTCAAAATCATTTCTCAAATTTTTAAATTCTCTAGATAGATGGATTGCTATGCCATTGCAGAGTTTCTTGTGCAAAGTTATTAATATTAAATAAGGGTTGTGTTATATTTATCGGACTGTACAGCAAGTTCGTACAGCATTGATTAGGAATTGATTATACAGGTGAGTCGACTATGGGCGGTCTGCCACTGGTTGAGTATTCACCTGACCTTTCGCCTGCCAGTCAGTGGCGTGCCGCGTTAACTCTTAGCAGACAGACAGTACAGCAGGATGCCGGCTCCCGCTGCTGCCAAGGCTCCTGCTGCTGCTGACGCCAAGAAGCCGTCCAGTGGTTCCAGTAGCGGATGTTCCACCCCGGATAGCTCCGGATCTGAGCAGAACTCAAAATTGTGAGTAAAATGCCGAAAAAAAATTGGAAAAGTGGGAAAAAATTACTTTGATTTACAATAATGGTTAGATTTTTCACGTGGAGATACCGAATTAATTTCTAATTTCTTCAAGAATTAATTTCTAATGAATATAAAAAATGTACCTCCATTATCATTTACCCCAAAAACCACTTTCAAAAAGTTTATTTATACTGCTAATTTATTAGTTTTAATAAGTTTTGTTTAAATTTAAATACCTTTCTTAAAATGTTCCATTCCATTATGTAAAAGACATTATGTAACATTTGCATCAACACAATCTTGTGAAAGAAACGGTTTAAGTTTATACTTCATAAGTATTTACTAGCTCAAGTTTGGAGTTCAGTGTGAGTTGGGAGTACAAATAAACTGTGACAGCCCTGCAGCGAGATCCTCTGGCAATCATTCCTTTCTAGAAGCAACCCCGTAGTTGTATAGTGCAGCTCTTTAGTTAGTCTGTAATTAAACTTAACAATCAATTAATTTATTATTCTCTTATCTCTTTATAAATCAAGTGTAAATTATTGTTATAATTCATTATAATTGCAAGTGTCGTGTATTTAAGTAATAAAACCCAGAGTATATATATATATATATACAAATTATCTAAAAAAAATTTTCTATGAGAAGTTATTAGTTAGATAAGAAATAAACCATTTCAAAAAATTGCGAAGAACACTATTTATATTTTATCATTATCATTTTATACAATATATTTAGACATTTTATCACAATACTCGCAACATTATAGCAGAGTACCAAAATAGATTCTTAGCAGAAGAGTATAGCAATGTAAATGATACTAAACAATTACACTACCAAAATATAAATATACTAAATGAACATACAGAAAATAAATTTTAAAACAAGTTTCTTTTATTGTAATCCTCATAAAAACTTTGAACGTTGCACCTAATTAATGAATAAGATTTCTAATAAAATAGTGTTTTCATAAAACGTAAACAGGCTTTTTATGTTTGAATGTTTTAAAATTGGCTGAGCGTTAGTACTGCTACTCAAGGGCCTCAGTGGAGGGCTAGGAAAATTCATTTCTGTATATCAGTGTGTATGTCCGCACAGTATCTCGAGAACAGAGTGACTTATAGACTTGAAATTTTGCATGAATCGTCATTATAGTATAAGTAACATCGTGACCGATGATGGAGTATGTCATTCCAGGGATTCGGTGAAGCGTTAGAGGGATTGTGACATTGGTGCTATGGGTATCCATAATGTCATCGAGAACAGAGTGACTTATAGACTTGAAATTTTGCATGAATCGTCATTATAGTATAAGTAACATCGTGACCGATGATGGAGTATGTCATTCCAGGGATTCGGTGAAGCATTAGCTGGATTGTAACATTGGTGCTACGGGTAACCATAATGTCATCGAGAACATCGCAGAATAAATAAATTTGCAAACAAACTGAGCATAATCATATTATATTTTAACGTGTGAAATAATGAAATAATTATGGAGCATATTGGAATCAGTTATAGACATGAAATTTTGCAAGCAACCACAGCGAAGGCTATTACGAAAAACGTACTCTGACGTATTTGTCGCCAATGCAGCCAACATTTGAAATCCAATTTATTGAGAATATTTTCTGAAATTAATAAATTAATTATAAGGTTGATTTTCTTAAAACATTAGGTAACATCGAGTTCAATGATAGTGCATGCCACTTCATAGAAGTTAGCTAACCTTACAGTACCTCTAATTTCATTAAACAGCACTTCTAAGTTCATTTCAGTTGCCAGTACTTCTAATTAAAATACCATAATGAGTTTAAAAGCAATAATTTCAATATCTTAAGCTTTAGTACTGTGCTAGTCACCCAACATTACATATAAACCTCTAATATGGGATAACTATGGAAGTTAATGCGAATGTTGAGATTAACTCCTGTCCATCTTCCTCATTTATGAGAAAATGAGTTTCAGTGGTAGAGAGGGCTTCATAGCCCTAACTCCCACTCAAAAACATAACTACCAACTCCCTACTTCCAACTCCTAGCTCTTATGCTCTTTAATAAAGGCATTTTCCATTGCATTTGTTGTTAGGTATTCACATCCTTGTGACACTGTAGGATAAGGTGAGGAGCTAGAGATATTTTGCAATAGATAAAAATTTTCTAAGGAATGGAAGCGGAGACGCCTGTACTGAGGGTGGTCGGTGACGTCACTGTTAGGAATCCACATCCTTCGGGGTGTGACAGTGTAAGGTACGTTAAGAAGAGGAGCTGGAGAAACTTTGCAATGCATATAACTTATCTAAGGAATAAAAATGGATACTCCTGTACTGAATGTGATCGGTGACGTCACTGTTAGTAATCCACGTCCTTCAGGGTGTGACGCAGTAAGGTAAGTTATTGTGAGGAGCTGGACATATTTTGCAATACCTTTTAAACCTAAGGATGTTAAGGGGGACCTCTGCAGTAAGTGTGGTTGATGACGTCATTGGTAGAAATTCATTTTCATCAGAGTGTGACGCAGTAACTTAGATTAAGTTGCAAACGGGGAGTGTTTCTAGCTTATCTCAGAAATGTGAATGGAGATCACGACTTCAAGGTCGGCATGTGCAGTGCCTTCACTATTATAGAAGGTTACATTCTTCAGGGCTTGAAGTAGCAAGGTTGGTTAATTTCAGTAAGTGCAGATTTCTCCAATGCAACGCCTATAACTTATCCCAGGGATCATTGTTTCCAAGTAATAGTCACTGGTAACGTAAATTTTAGAGATCCAACTAATTACACGTTTTGTATTTGGGACTTTTTTAATGCTTATAACATATGTCAGGAATGTAATAATGATATTTTTACCGTGACAATTGTACCACGTAATGTTACTGTTAATGTTAAACTAGTTTAAATCTTATTAAGATGTATGATGATGTTGGTGTGATTCGGTTATATAAACCATAATGCAGTTATCTGTCCCTGCCATTTGATGGCAATACCCGATAACTATGCATTGATCCTACGCAAATTCGTTTAAATAATTCCACGTGTCTAGTTCAGTAATTATTGTATTTATTCATAGCATTAAAATATTTGCTGACGGCTGGCTAAACAGAGATAAATAACCAGATATATTTGTAGGAAAATGTGATTATAACATTTCAAATTAATTTCCCCAGTATGATTGTGTATTTTAACACAGCAGCAAAATTCCATAAATGCATTATAGGCATTTTTGTTTTAGCTTTGCATTCCTCAAGCTGTTTAATTATAATAACTATTCAGTGGCCCTTCAGTTATAATCGTACTTCTCAATCGTACGTTACATTCATTAACATACTTTTTACTTACAATATGATTATACAACATTATTTTATTAAGAGAAATTCGATGAACTAATTTAAATTTAATGAGTGCAGTGAGGATAAATTAAATTGGAATGGAAAGCCAAGACTTTATGTACCACCGACTCCTCAAACTTCATGAACAGTAATAGAGGGTACAAACGATACCAATGCGGGGAGCAATTAGAATCACGCTTCAGTTCAGGCATTGTCCATGCATTCCGCCTCGCCACTCCGTACCGCGCTGTTGATTAATTCGCCGCGATCCTGAACCTCGTTTGCAGTTGTTCAGCAAACAATAAACTATCCCTCGAGGGTTCCAGGACAATCTGTTTGTTGAATACAATTTTCAATGTTTTGTGTTCTCATATTATTTTATAAGTGGCCCAAAATTAAATCATGAAAAATCGAGAGATATGCACGATTGAAATTTTGGCCGGTATTCTTTCCGGTGAAAGAAACGCTTTCAATTTATTTAAGAGTAATTACAGAGCACGTCAGTTTGCATGGTCAACATCAGATGCGATATTGGTTAAACAGGTATCTAGTAAGAACTAGATATGATAAGAATCAGACCAAGTATCTCCTTGGACGAAATTGTTCGAATTGTTGTAATTGATCTGTAGATCTTTAAAACTGAACTGGGAAAAGTTTTCTCCAGACTATTATTCAATATCAGAAATGGTATTAAAAAAAGTATATTAATACTAACTCAGCTTTTTTTCCAGCAACCATACACTTCACATAACTCAGTCATGATAGGATGATTTGATTTATTATAAATGTTGAGATTAGCTCCATTTTACCTTCCGTTTAGTGCAGCGTCTGAAATCGGACACTGTCACAGACTTGTCTCCTAGAATCTGGAGTTCACGTCTGTCAGAAGAGATTCAGCAAAACAGAAACAGAGTAGATTACCTTCGAAATACTACCTAGTAGTTGCCATTATTTCTATATCCTAGTATGCACCAAATCAAACCTATGTGTACCTATGTACACACCTATCTATGGGAACCTACGTGTTATCAGGGTACTGTGATGAATTACCAATCATTGGTTGACGTCCAAACCAGCCAGTTAGTGACGGAGACGTTCAAAACATATCCTCGGCAACATATGAGTCCTTAGCTGTTTTCGTGTAGCACAGTTTCAACATCAGATATACCTAAGCTAAAAGAGAGGTCTGTCTGGTTTACACAGCAGCCCTTCAGTGTAATCTAGATGAAGAGGTGTTCCATTGGGTGATGAGAATAAAATTAACAACCCTGAGTGCCCATTCGGTTCCCGTTATATGTGAGTGCCCACTCACCCTTATGTTGAATAACATGCATAGACTCAACTCTCTTGACGAGTGAGCACTCAAACGATGAGTAAGTAAAATTAATTCCAACACCTGCGGATAAACCGCAAAATGTGGTATAGCACACTCGTATATTGATGTTTTATAAATCTGTCAAAAAACTGGAAACTACATTTTTATAACGATTTTCATTTATACATTTTGATTTTTTGAAAATTGAAAAATTCTGATCTTGGCACTCTATAGAGTACATTCAACTGTTTCATCTTTTATAAATCTCTAGTATTTCGGAATCAATTTAATACAACGCCTAGTTCATAAAAACTGTTATAATTTTTCCCTTTTTGTTACTTTTATAATTAATTGATGAACTATAGCTTATAAACTCTATAAAGTATTTAACAGTGTGAGGGGCATAACAGATGCCTCAATGGAAATCGATGGCTGCAACAGGAAGGATAATTTAGTACCTGATTAATGACCAATTCAATACTTGAATATCGTTACTTCACAGCTTTCAATATGGCACAGTCGCTCAATCTTTTATATTTTTTCTTATTGAATCACAATAAAAAAATATGTACTAATATGCATTTGTATGTAAAAAAAATAAATCATATAAATAATAATAAGTTACCCTTACCCCAGAGGATTCCTCCTGGCTTATTTATACCTTCTAGTTAAACCTACACATAGGATAATAAAACCGATGACCCATTTATATCTAGGTAATCCCATGAACGTCAAAAAATTTTGGTTCGAAAGAGAATTGTTTCTTCAAGCTAGAAACCTCAATGGAGCAATAATGACTTTGTTCTACTTTTGAAACTCTTAAAAATGAACACTAAAACTATAATACAGATCATGTCTGTTTCATAAAAATGTCTACTTCCGACTCAAAATTGTCATAAGACTGCATTATATTAAATAATATGTTTTGCAATTAAGATTACTACGGACTTGGTATTCATCCATTGTGGCATAAAATAGTTTGTGTTAATGTTACTACTCATCCAAGCGTTTTTGGAAGTTGCATCGAGTTTCGCACTGCAGCTTATATACACTGTTTTACACTTCAATTTTAGGTTTGCTAAATATTTATCTTTAAACTTTAGATCCAATAATTCCGAAAATGATCAAGAGATTGGAATACGTTCAGTGACCAGCATTTATTTTCAGAGGTGTTTTAATGATAATATAAAGAATAGGTGTATGAATTACCTGTTTATTAATATGAAATTGTGTGCAAAGCCGTGGTAACTGTAAATATATAAATAAAGCTTTTTGCGGAAGTTCAAGTACATAAGTTACTTCGACTAAGATATATCGTACGGACACAAAAATATATAAATGAAGATTTTTAGCTGCCGACGAAATAGTTTTTCATATAATAATTGAAAGTCAAGTTTTGTATTTCTTGTTGCTATTTAATGAAAAAGGAAATCTGTAATAAAAATTGATCAGTGTCACAGATAAAATTTATAAACATATTAAGTTACTCATTACTATGTATACTTAAAAAATTGTTTCTTAATGTCATATGTTGACTATTTAAAACATGTGATTTAAATTAGCCGAAATTGGTATATAAAGGAGTCATGAAGAGTAAAAGGCAAACGAAATGCCAAATTTAATAATATTCGTGTGATATTAAAGTTGAAAGTTTGCTCATGTACGAAAGATAGCTAGAATTAGAAAGTAATGTACAGTTTTTGTTTCTGTATGTACGTTGTTTAGTAAGATTTTTCTTCTGTCACAGTTGACATTCGTGGACAGACAGTTGCTTTTAAGAAATGTAACCCACTTGAAAATTCTTTATTCCTCGTTTCTATTCTAAACTGAAATGCCTCTAGCAGCTTTTGCTTATTCTTACTGGTGTGAAAAACGAATGTGCCTGTTTGTAGTTATTGTTTTATTATTCAGCTATTACTGTATTTTTTAGCTGCTGTTAACTAAAAATATATTAGTTCACGAAACTAATATATTTTTCATACGCACAGTTTGAGTCTTCCCCTGTAATTTAAACCATACATTATAATGTAATATACTTACTTTTTTCTTTATATTTCTCGAATAAAAAAATACTTTCAATGCATTGTAAATTTAGAAGTAATGGAAGAAATATCATTAACTGTAGGCCTTGAATTAAAAACTGTTATAGTTGCTTAGGAAAACCACGCAGTCTATAAACTGTTGAGGAATATTCTATTTATATTGATTGCTTGCATTTAATGATTCAATTTTGTTCAGACCTTTTCCCGGAACCAATAACCTACAGATTTAAAGTTAATAATATTGGTTTGACAAGATGTAAGATTTAATAAAATTGAAATTTTGTGACAACGTGAAGTAGAAACTTAGGAAGAAGTGTGTCATAAAGTTTGGCAGGAAAACCTTTGTAAACTTCAAATTCAAAATCTATATGTGTCGTGGTAAAGATATTTTGAACAAACTTTCCTATACAAACTACTCTTTGTATATTACGAATGATTGACTAATTATTAATAATTCGATTAGAAACCTAGTATGAAATGAACCAGGAGTACTATTACTTCAATATATCACGATATTCAATATTCATGTATATCATGGTTACTTTGTATTGCGTCTTTAATCCATGTAAAACGTCTTTTACAGATTTTAGCAGGATATACAATTGGTTTTTTCCCTTTAAGATTTATTATGTTTACAGCAGGTTCAAATGTCCCATTGGATTTTGGGGGCCTTCTAGTGAAATATTTAGGTTTTTTTTAAAGTATTTAGGCTCCAAAAGAGGATTTTTCACAGTATGTCAAGATCTCGTAATCGTGCTCACTGTAAGGGGGTTTCAGAAACTAAATCTCCTCACTATTTCTATTGTCTAAATACTTTAAGTTTTAACTTTCCATAAAAATCCTTTACAAATGTTTGCAGAAAATCCCTTTAACCATAAGTAGAAGAACCGCCACAAGGGTAACAGGGCCTACCTGATATATAGATTGAGACTTTTTAAAAAGGGCATGCCCTACTCAGTTCTGACCTCTATAACACGCTGCTTCGGCACCTGAAAATCCTATCGAGCTCAAAATTCTTTTTCTTATAAATTCTAAACTATTTTAGAAGAGATATTTCCATATTCCGAACCAGAATTCCTGTGAAAATTACAATTATGTAAATTAAATTGAGGGAACTTTCCTGACCTTATTTGTTTTTATTATCTAATGTAACATTTGTTGTTATTGAAATAAATTACTTCTGATTTTGGAGTAGGGATATAGAATATAAAAAATGTAATGTATGATACTTTTTTAAATAATGACTATAACTATAATAAGGAATAATTATTTTTAGCATGTTATAATTTATAATAAAGTAATTTTAACAAATTACAGAACATATTTGTACAGAAAATTAAAATTTCTTTATTAAAACAAAACAGGAACTAGGATGTCCATTATTAGTCTAGTAATAGGACGTAAAACCTATTGAAGACTCTTGGAGGAATGGAAAAACTTTGAACTGGAAGTCAATAAAACAAAACTTTTTCGAAATGTAGTTTATTTATTGCAATGAAATACAATATTGACGTATAAAACTCATGACGTAATAATTTAACTAAACTTCCTGTATTATTTATTATGGTGTTAACTATGTAAATTAAAAATTTTTTACACAATGTGTTTATTATTTTGTATAATTTGTATGAGTTCATGAAAATTCGTCTTCAGGAAATATTGAATAGATAATACAATAGATACTGATTTTATTAATTTATACTATAGACTGCGTCATTAATACACTATTCTTACCTGGAAGCCAATTCTCTTAGGAAGAATAATAAGAAAATATGGTATTGTATCATCATCCAAGTACAATCTACAATAAGTTAACAGACCCTAGACTTTAGAACGCGTCATTGGCAGTTTTCCATTTAATATCTTTTGATACTCATAGACATGGTTATGTAGTGTAAACGTATCTCAACTGATGCGTTTTTGAACATAACTCATTTCGAAAGTCCTGTAAGCATAGTGACAATATTTAAATATTTTCACAATTTAAATATTTCGACAATCTTCAGTCAACAGATATTAAACTAAACCGCGGCGCAAATGTTATGATGGATGCGTAGAATTGCCAGTTACAGTTTAATACTTAAGACTTAAGGATTTCCAAATTAGGGACGACATAACTTTAGTTTTTTAAGCAAAGTTTTGTTGTGGTGTGAACTGGAAAACTTATATAGTTTTTCTTATAAGTCCTATTCCATAATAACTTTCTTATGAATAGAGATGGAGTGATTAACCCTGGGAGTTGTTTATATTTTAACGTAGGCTTGCAAATTATCGATATTCTTACGTGATGGTTTTCAAATATTGCGAATATTTTATAGAGATTGACGATATAAAAATGCATTATTGTTCAATAAATGCTATAAGAATTAATATTTACATTACTTATTGACACAGTCTGTTAAATTTGTAAAACTGCAAAGCTTTTAACTCGCATTAATGATCTTTATGTCACGAAAACACCTGTTTTGAAACAAAATTCACTAAAATAATTTTCCGCATTTAAGCCGATATCCTGTCCTTTTAATTGTTTCCCAGAAATCGGTACCAGACATTTCAGTACAGGTTTTAAATGAGTAAACTCTACTCAATAAAATTCGGTTACATTTGAATTTCAAAACCAAGTACTACTTGTTAGTAATATTAAACTTTACTTGAAACTAAACTCAGAATCAGATATTCAACGTCCTAAGTTTGTTTGGAATTTGTTTAGCATATTATAAAAAAATTATTGTTAAAAAGTACTTAATTTTTACTCTTACGTAATCTGAGGAGACAACGTTTAGCGTAGGAGTTTTACCCGTTTTGCTCTGAATAATACGCCGAGTAATATATTTCATATCAAGCTATTTTCATAGAAGGTGCTTGTTTATTATAATTAAAATTCACTTAAGCACTAGATTTTAAGATACAGAAAGGAAGATAATGTGAAATGATATACATATTTGTAATTCTTCTTCATTGAACCAGACCTCAATGTTAGAGATATGAAATGTAATCCCAGGGTAATTTACTGTTCCGCAGTTTTTGTTTGTTATTCTCAATTACCAAGCAAAAAGTTGCATAAGTAATCGCATTATTTTTTTTATATGTTTGAATTTCATAAGAAGTCGCTCATCATTGCGTGAGCTACTCGTTATTACTAACGAGGTTAAACTAAGACCATCACGAGCCTATCCATCCTACACTTTTTGCTGGTTGTAAATGATTCGTCTAACAAGTATTGTTTTAAACTTTAGTTTAGTTGCTGTTTTTATCCAATTTTTATTTTTAATTAACTGTTACTGTATTTATTATTTGTTACCGCTTGTTATTTATTTATAAATATATTTTAACATTTAATATCATATTGAAGTTTTACGTCATACACGTCTTTTACGTAGTAGCTTATTATTTTTGATCATTTAAGTTAACTATAGTAACTAAAACTTTTAATTTAATTTTAGGTTAATTTTTAAGATTTCACATTTTTTATTTGTTAACTAATAAAAATGCCTTGACCCGGTTCAGTGATGTACTTAGTATAATTGATGGTTTCTTAACGAAGATATCACAGACCTAGAACAAAATCTTACAGTGAGCTTAGATCCTCAGCTACTACAGAAGAATTAATTAAATGGTTGCTCCCTCATTATCTCTTTTATGAGCAAGTTGAACGGTCTGTCTAAGATTTACAGTGAGGTATTGCATGAGAGGGACTTACAGTAGTTTTACAATGTTTCTTCGCAGCAAGGATTACCCTGGTATAACGTTTTCCGATGATTCTTTTATATTTAAAACCCGAACAATAGCTATATTGCAAGTCGGTGGAGTGTTGAGAGCTCGAGGAAACAATACGATATTGATAGTTGGACTCAGTACTCAGCTGACCAAGTATAGAGAAGAGACTGTGACAGCTCGCTAGCGAAATTTATTGCTGTGGAGACTCATTTCATCATCAAAGGTGAGTCAACCGACGACTGACACCACTTCTGCTTCACCACCCCCATAACTATTACACCAGGTTAATCCTTGCTGCAAAGTAACGGTAAATTACAAGACATAAGGCAAGCAGGTGTTGTTGTAGCCTTATACCTAATATCTTGTATAATTCACGAGCTGCGTTTCTTGCCGTAGGATGGATACTGGTACAGTATATGTTTTTGTTGTCATTAGGTTAAAAGGAGTCCGGATATGCTTGTGTGTGGTGTACAGGCCTCATTGTATTAATTACACCTGCTTGGATGCTCTTTTTCTTACCTTATTGTTTTACATATCAAGGAAAGGTAACTCTTTCATCTGTTTAGGGGACATAATAAGTCATAAATCAGCCTACAGAAGTATAAGCATCCTCGGTCACCTTGTTAGATAATATCATAGTGGAAAAGTTGTCTGAGGTTGCTGTTACTGGAACGGCGTAATTCCCCAAGCATACTAGACTACAGAGGTATGAAACTTACTGACCACAAACTTAGTTATTGTAATATTACTTGCAAAAATGGATATGAAACAAAACTTCTTAAGTCACTGAGATATCTTCTAAAATTGTTTAACTCAACATTCTTTTGGCTTCTCTCAGTTTGCTGTCCTGACCCGATATCATGACAGTTATTATTTAATTTCAAAATTGTAGATTACAAATAAGAATGTTATAAAACATCTGCGTTAAACGTAGATTTTTATTAAAATTGTACTTTTGTTTGAGCTCTCATTCCGCCCAGTACTGAAGTAACTGTGTGTGAACTGAGGAAAGTTTTAAGAGCGTATAAAGGACTATAATCATTTAGCTTAGACAACTTTCCGGAAAATTAAACTGTAAGAAGGAAACCGTTCAAACCAAATTATTTCTATTTGAGGATAGTTATAAGGAAGTATTTATAATGAAAACCAACAGTTAAAAGTAGACTTAATGCCATTTCAAAATCCAAATTGGTTAGTGAAAGCAAGAATAAAGTGAGTAGTTTATATGCTTCCATGTGTTATACTGCTTCTGTAATTAATGACGACGTTTCTTCTCATACCTAACTTTGAAATTATCTTTGTTATACATTACAATTATGGCTTTCGTGGTTGAAAGTCAATAATAGCTTATGAGATATCTAAATACGAGGATGTATGCTTTACGATAGTTGCTCCAACTGCATAACCTGTAGGATCTGTGTAAAACAATCGATCATCTCTCTAAGAAATTTTCTGAGTTTGAAGATCGACGATCAACGCTGTCGTATGACTCGGTTTTCTTGCTATAACCTCAATAATACCCACTAATTTGTAATATTTAAATCTCTGCACAGTTAACCCCTGAATTCACTAGTGTTATATATTTCATAACCTACTTTTTAAAGGAGCATGAAAAGATTTTGCACCTTAAACGTCAGGGTAATATGAGTATCTCATATTTGATTTTGAAACCTAAATTAGACAAATATAAAAACATGAATGCTTTATGAAAATTCTTAAAAGAAAAAGTAATTTCGAGTAAATCAACATGTTTTTAAGCCAAGCGTACACGGAATATAACATGTAAAATTAAAGATAGATCCAGCGAAAACAAAGCACGCAACATTTTTAAAGTCAGTAACTTGCTTACACAGAGCTTGACGCGTGGTACACTCATCCAGAGTACACATTCTGTGTCGTCCGTCAAAATTCCACCTTAATTTGTGGTAAAATAGTTTTGGATCTCAATGCTTAAAACAAAAAAATAAAAAAATATCTTAATGATATTCATAAATTATGACAATAATACGATATTACTATATACAAACCTCAGGTTTTAAATTTAACAAATATTAGACCACCACGCTTATTAATCAACATACGTTTCATGTCGTTGTTTAATTTTATGTGATAACATTACATAATATGCAGTTAGATCTTCAATGTCATGTTTAATTCCAAAATGATTTTGAGAAAAATGGTAGTCAGCATTGAAGTTTATGTTGTGTGTTCCCAGAGATTTATCTGATGGCAAAGATAGAAACTATTAAGGTAGCTGTTTTAGAAGTATGTATATAAAATGAGAAATGGAATAATTAAATCTAATTGGAAAACATAAGGTCATGTACCACACATTGTTTCTTGCGTGCACACTCTTTGTTACTTCTATTCTTCCGATTATTTTTAATACTTAGTATTTGTTTTATTAAGTGTGTAGGTCAATAGTACAATGCATTGAGTTGACACTCAACGTGTGTTATTAGTTTCTTTACTCATGCGTGTTATAGCACTTTTGTATGATTTGTTTATTTGAACCAAGATTGTAGTTCTTTTAGGTTAGTTTTCCATCCTGAGTAGTAGATTATATGGCAGATCTTGTATCGTATTGTTACTGTTTCTTGTATCACTGAACAATGTAAATGTTCGAAATTAATCTGTGAACTTCACATCCCATCCACTGTCATAAAGTACACGTAATACTAAGCAAATAGTTATTGAACTACGATAACATAATCAGATAACTTACTGCACAAAATGTATTGTTCTTCTGATACACTGTTTTTGTTGTTCAAGATGTGTTATAGATATAAAATTATGAAACTTTTACTTCAACGTATTTAAAAATTTCCTAACTAAAATCTCATTCTAAAAATTAATTGAAGGCAAATATGGGAGCATAAGGTGAAAACGAATTTTAGAGTAATCTAATAGAACAAACACTTTTAAATGTGTAAATTTATTTGTAATGAGTTTAAATAAGTGCTCTCAGGTACAGACAACTCATTTAATCATCAATATTTATCCGATGTAAATTTAAAAAAATACTGAGGACACTACAATTGCTTGATTTTCACATGCTACTTAAATAAATAAAGTTTGGCGGAACAGCTGGTTAAGGATCGGTTGTGGGATGGAACGTATTGATTCTGTTGTCAGACATCTGGAACTGAGGATGTGAATCAACCGCTTCTGAATAGAAAGATACAGATTCTTCACTACTGCATCATCTGAAATCAAATCAAATCAAATCACGTTTATTTCCACACACAAAAAGAAATGAAATACAAAATAAACCTTTACATTGAAATGATAACAAATGTAGCATTTGTATATTATCTAATTCATATAAAACATACAGAAGTATTCTAGTAATACAATTCAAAAACTAAAATTAAATAAATAACGTTAAAAAAAAGACTTGTGTTACATAAATAAATCAATATAATGAATAAAGAGAAGAAATATACATATATATATATACATATACATGTATATACACATACATATACACACATATCCACATACATACACGCATACCTAGTAAAAGCAGCATTAAATGTGCTACATAATTTCTGGATAATTTCAAATAATGGGAAAAGAGCCTACATGGGCCTTAATGGCCTGTGCGTAGACTCGAGTTGAAATTGTTACGATTCGAATTTTATCTCGAGCAGAGTGTAGATTAATTTTATAAAATTTGATAATTGAAAGAAGACATCTAAAGCAGAATAAACGACGGATATGACCTCGAATTCCGAAAATCAGCAATATAGTGGAGAAAGTAGACAAAACAAATAAAAATATTGAGTGAACAAAAATTAAAAAAATAGGCTAATTACTTAGGTGAATGGATTTTATTATATATAGCTTGAAGAGGAGAGGAGACAGTGCCATCAGTGAGTGTCAGACAGTCTAGGTCCGTCTGTAGTCAACAGAGATAAGTAACTGGGCACTCTCACTGCTTATGAGAATCAAAAACTCCTTGACATGTTTCTTAAAAACCTCAGGAGAGGGAGAGTCGAACAGCTTGAAATTTCTAAAACTATTAGAATAATTTCGATATAAAATGTGTGCTAGATAAAAATTGTTTGTTGTCGCAAATGATTTGTGTTGGTGAATAGTGTTAATTCCGACTATATTTGCATATCTTGTGTTATAAATATGTGGGATTGTAGAAAAAATTGAGCCGAAATGTTTTTAAATATGAATAAATAAGACTTTAATAACAATTTTTTTAATTGGCAGAATTCCTGTTTCTTGAAACAATAAATCAGAGGGATATCGTCTACACTTCGCAAAACCGGGTTTTCAGAATAGATTTCTGAACTATATCTAAACTTTTAATATGTGAAGGAAAAGCACCCCCCCAAGCTAGAATGCCATAAGAAAAAAGGGATTGCACTACATACTTGAAAGTTATTGAGTTTTATACTTTTAAAACATAATTTTAATACAAAGCATAAAAGAATGAAATAAGGAGAACACATTTCACAAAGAAAACTGTAATGGAAAATGTCGCTGCTGGTTAACCTTTCTACTACGTGATTTATGATGTTACCTCATCCCATGTGCTACAAACTATATACTTTTTCGTAGTCATTTATTTTAACAATAAATGCCATTCATAATACTCAATTGACTAATAGGAGCAAGTGATTTCGTCAATGCGCACATATTAATATTTAGTTGATACAGAGGGATACAGATAAATATTTATTTTTGGCTCAAGCAATAGTTCAAGATTACAAAAATTCACAGTATAAAAGTCTATATTAACTTAACGGAGATAAAGAGTTGGTTTTTTTAATCACATTCAAATCACTTCCTCATTTTGCAGACAGAAACAAAACTTTCATCAACTTGTGCTTAATGAAGTTATCTCGTAATAGCTCTGTAAGCATTCACAGAACTCTCTGTAAACGGCTTGACTTCTTTACAAGCAATTGTAATAAATTTTAAACAATAAAAGTTAACTATGGAAATAAATTAAATAATTGCGTAAACAATCTTTACATATTGGAAAAACCTTAATTATTGTTAGCTACTTCGTCTTATTGAACATTGTACTTTAATATGATTTCCCTAACTGATTGTTTTTGGTTTTACAGCGATGCCTTCAGCAATTTCATTAAATAAAAGATTCATAAATAGTCTGGTATGTCAACATCAAGAGATAAAATGCCCACGATTAGTTTATCAGTGATTTTTGAAAATAATCTTTATGATTATTTTCACAGTTTTCATGCTTATTAAGACCAGTTTTAATAATTAATATTTGTCAATTACAAGAAAAAAACGGCTTTTGTACAAATTAATTGTCGGCTCATGTATTCACAGCAGAGATTTGAACGCTTAAATTCGCAGGGCGTTTAACTTTATGAACTAATTAAGTCAATCTTACCATTAAATCTGCAACATCTGGCAGCAATAGGCTTCAAGTTATATAATCCATGGAGATATGGAGGGACAAGTTAAACATTTACCCAGCCTGCGATGTAGATTCATAGTTTAGTTTTGAAAGAAAACAAAGTTAAACACAGTGAAAAAGTTTGCTTTAAATGAAAGCTCTTAAGTGAATAAACTGGGAATAATTTTCCTATCCAAATTTTGTTATATAGCACTTGAGAAAATAAAACTACTGATTTATTTTACATGGTTAAGTATCGATTCCAAAAATTAACTATCATGGATTCAAATATAAATTATCACGTTAACTATTATGAAGTACCGCTACGAACGAATTTATACTTTACTTTAGCTACATGGGCTTATTGAATTCCACTGTTATTTGAGTTTTAGCAAAGACTCCGGAAATCAGAATTAGACTAGCAAGTGTGATGTACACTTGACTGCCTATACGTCCAAACGATATTTCGAAAAGTAATTGAACAAGTATAGGCTAGAAATGAGGGGTAAACCTTCAAGGCAACTATATGGAGCTTTGAGTTTGATGATTGTGCATCTCCATTTGCGAAAGTTGGCTGAGGGCTAGTGATGCCTATCTTTCGATAGGATATCTCAAGAATGGATTGAGATATAGAGTTGACATTTTACATACTTTGCTTCTAACCGTGGGTCTGAAAAAATTCTCCTTCTGTCTGTTTTGTCTTTCTGTTTTCCGCATGACATTTGACAAACGAATTGAGTACATATTATGAGTACAATAACATTTTGAAATGATTGATACTAAACAATATGTATGACGATGAAAAAAGGAATTATTAGATATTTACACAATTTGGAAATTAATCTCTAAACCTGTACAAAATCCTCCTAGACTAGATTACCATGTATTGCTAAATGCTCTGCTTATGCAAAGAAGTATCAAAATTTACTGCAAATTTACTGTTGAAAATAGGTGAGTGCAGGTTAAAAGAGTGAAATTGTATTTGTTTTAATAGCCTACGTATTTACAAATCCATATTGTCAAATTAATTTTATAAAAAGTGAAAATTCTTTTATTTATTTTACGAAACACATGGTGGGGAATCTGTAGATAAAGATTTATGGTTGTCTAATATCAAACTGTACCGATAGTATTAAATTGTAAATCTGGGGTAACTGGATTACCGGTGGAAGGAGTAGGCCCAGAAGAATGATAAGGAATGGACTGTACAAAACTGATCATTATTTGCAAGGTGCAAGTGTGTACAGTACATTGAACCTAACAAATAGTTTTTAGCAATTAAAAATCAGTGAGGAAAGTAAGCACTTGACAGGTTTTGTGACTCCATTTGCTTGCTATGAGTTCCAAAGAGTGCCATATGGTTTGCACCTAGGTTCTGGTGTAATGAGCTCCTACTTGAATAAGGTACTTGATAGTATGAAGTTCAAATATATTATGAACTTTGTCGACGACTTAGTAATCTATAGTAAAAATATTGAAGAACATCTGGTACATATGAGAAACGTGGTACAAAGCCTTTAAGAACATGGCCTGACTGTCAAACCTGCAAAGGTGAGGTTTGAGTGTAAGGAGATAAAATTCCTAGGACACCTGATAAGTAAAGACGAAATAAAAATAGACCGGGACAGAACAAAAGCCATAACGGATTGCGAACCACCGAAGAATGCAAAAGAAGTGAGTAGATTTAAAGGAGCAGTAAGTTATTTCAGTAAGTTCATACCAGAGTATGCAAAATATGCTGCCTGCCTAAATGATTTAAGAAAAAAAGAATACCAAGTTTGTGTGGACTGAAGAGTGCTAAGCAAACTTTGAAAAATTAAAACAATGTATAACTAACCCACCAGTGCTAGCTATACCAAACTACAATGAGCACTTTATACTGTATTGTGATGCATCTGAGAAAGCAGCAGGTAGTTGTCTGATGCAAAATATAAAGGGTGAAAATAAGCCTGTTGTTTATTTTTCAAAAAAGTTCAGTGAGACTGAGCAAAGAAATCTTACTGTATATCAAAAGGAGGCCTTATCTGTGGTATGGTCTATAAATAAGTTCCGAAGCTATTTAGAAATCAAAAAGTTCACTTTGGTCACGGATAACAACGCTTTGGCGTGGGTTTTGTTCTATTTCAGAAAGCTTGGTAGGTTGTCAAGATGGGTTGCCACTATTTTAAGCCTACCATTCGAAATTAAACATTTGAAAGGTAAGGACAATGCTGTAGCTGACTATTTGTCAAGAGTGTTTGAGAGTAAGGACAATAATGAGGAACTGTGTGAATTCGAGGAATTCCAATATTACAGTTACAAAATGAAAGAAAGTCAAAATGTAAATATTCCATTAAGTAAGGTAATAATTATGAAGAATGGTAAGAAATCTTACAAAAATGTTAACAATGAAGAGTGCTGTAATATAGATAACTTAAAAAAACTTTCCATTAGCGTTTAATGAGATTAAAAATCATCAGAGTGAGGACCCATAAATTGTAAATATTAGATTAAGTAGTAACAATGGTGATAACAATGAAAAGTTTTATTTAAGTGAGGGAATTGTAATGTATAGGGCCAAGAACAATAGTAAAGGTAGAGTGTACCTGCCCTATCAGCTTGTGGACATGGTATTTGCATATTACCATAATGCAAACGGACACTTTGGTATATTTAAGACCACTAGAAAAATTAGTGAAATGTTCTACCGGCCTAACTTAGCAAACGAAATTAAAGACAGAGTAAGTAAATGTGAACTATGTATTAAAGCAAAGCCTAGTAGAAAGTATTTTGGTAAATTAGTGTCTAATGTAAGTGAGAAACCAATGGACAGACTTTATATTGATTATTTTGGTCCACTAGTAAGAATCAAAATGCAGAACAACAATATTTTAATAATTATGGATGACCATAGCAAGTTTGTATGGTTGTATGCAGTCAAAGATGCCAAAGGTACATCTGTAATAAAAATCCTGGACAATATTGTGTTTAAAAACTACAGTATATATATATATTGTAAATATTTAGTCTCTGACAATGCAAAAGTGTGGAACTCAAGAACTATTTGTTTAATAGGGGTATAGTGCATCAGTTTATTACACCCTATGTGCTTAGGGCAAATAAATCAGAAAGACAATTAAGAACTTTGAAACAAATGTTAAAAAAATTTTTTCTGAAAACCAACAAAAATGGAATAAAAACCAATAATGCAATGAGATATAATATTATTGGTGTACTTGGAAAAATGATGAAAGTGAGAGGAAACTGTTTGAAACTTAGATTTTAAAAGGATAGTATAAGTGTCTTGTAGCATGTGAGGTGACTGATTTGTAATAACAAATTCAGGATTAAAATCTGTTGGATAATTGTTTGTAAAATAATATCTGTCCGTCAATAATGTAGAATATCAGGATAAAGCTTACCTAATTAAAATCAAAATGTATTTACTTATAGTGAGTATAAAAGATTAATATGTAATCCAAATAGGCACAAGACAGCACAATCACTAGATGGTTGATGTTGCGGAAGAAGAATAAGTAATTGTATAATTACTTTATTCTCAAATGTAGTGCACATACTTAATACTTTGTAATTAATGCTCTCCTCGGAGGAGTATATGGTTTAGGATGATATCGACTGCAGTCCAGACTGCAGGGGGATAGACTGGCTAGAAGAATTCCTGTGCCACCAGGAAATCAAACAATGGGCCAGCTGTTGCATCCTGAGATAAAGCCAGGGGCGTACCGAGCGGGGCACTCGGGGGTGTCAGCGCCCTACTATGGTTCCACTCAGCACCAACTGGAGCTTCGTTAGTTTTAAGATTGATAAAAATTGTATGTAAATAGTAATGTGTGAATGTGTTTGTAGTTGGATGTGTTTAAAGTAACGAACAAGAAATTTTCTTTTAGTAGGACTCTTCCACGGTAATGCCAGTTTTGAGCATGGGTGGTGTACCGATTGTATTAAATTGTAATTCTGGGGTAACTGGATTATCGGTGGAAGGAGTAGGCCCAGAAGAATGATAAGAACTTGACTGTACAAAAGAGGCTACTATCAGCCAGGCGCGCATCGCAGATGGGAGTGTTTAATAACGAAATTGAGAGGTGGGGTGAGGTAGACGTGCCGTACCTCCCGTCTCAGTTGATCGGAAGTAATAGTAACGAGTATAGTCTTTGAAAGTGCTTAGAGTTATTTTTGATAATCGTCATCGAACCTGCGGGTAAGTGAACTTTTTAACTGGAGGCCAGTCAATATTCATTCTTAATAATTTTCTTAATTAATTTTGGGGAAAGAAATATTGTAAAAATTAAATTCCCTTTAATTAATTTCCCTTTATTTACCTGAAATTGATTAGTGCACATATTGCAAGTAATTTATGTAACTTTAAATTAACATCACTCTGCTTTTCACTATACACAAAGTCCACATTATAATATAATTTTATTTACATTTCCCATTAAACATTTACTATCTCACCCATCTTCCTTTGTAGTATACTTTATTATTGGATTATTTATACTTCCTGGAAATCCAATATCTGTATACTTACTTCATTATACATAATAAATCATCTTCCTCTTTTATTTATTAGGTAGGCTTCCGGGTATCTATATAAAATATAAGATGTACTCCAAACTGTCTCTATCTCATGTAGTTCACTCAAGGGTTCATAGGTAGCAGTACAAGCCACCCAAGTCAAGTCAAGTCGCTGTGACTGTGGGGGGGGGGGTGGATCCCCCACATCTTTCAAGGCCTCTGCCGGTTAGGCTTTTGCCTTGTGTCTCGAGGGTCATAGCCCTAGTAGCTTTCGCTACCTGGTCAGTGGGGTGAAGTGTCGTGGTGCAGTCGAAGTTGTAGTCGATGTCATCAGTCATCCATAGGAAGACGCAGTTGGGGGACCTCCTGGGCGCGAAGCTCACGGATGTGATCCCACGGAGAGGACTCTGCAGCTTCCTCAAGGCTCGATTTCAGGCCTTCTACAAAGCTCGTGATGGTAGGGACGTTGGACGAAGCCCTGACTACGGTGTTTCCTTACGAACCAGGGCGACCCAGTAGCCCGCCGGAGACACACACGCTCTGGACAGCGAGCAACTGCCTCCTTGCGGTCTTGCAGGTGAGGTGGTACCATGCTGGGGCTGCATATGTGAGCACTGGTTCGTATCAGAGCCGTGTAGAGCAGGACCTTCGTCCTAGTCGGTAACTTCGTGGAGTTGAGCAAGGGGCCGATGCTGCCGAAGCCCTTCCTAGCTTGGCCACAGATCCTCTTGACGTGGGGTGTGAAGGTCAGCTTGGAGTCCAGGATTACCCCCAGGTACTTGACTGAAGTCTTCCACGGTATGTCGTCGCCGTTGAGTGACAGGTGACGGCCGTCCGCTTGTCTCCTTGTCCTCGTGTAGTTTATGGCTTCACATTTGTCACCGTTGACCTTGATCCTCCACTTGGTCAACCAGGGCTCCAGTAGGTGCAGCTGCCACTGGATGTAGAACCCAGCCATCCTCAGGTTGGCAGAGTGGCCGTGAGAAGCGCATCGTCCGCGTACAGGGAGAGCTGCACTCTCGGAGCGACCGGAAAGTCGTTTGTGTACCACAGGTACAGGATCGGGCCGAGGACTGATCCCTGTGGAACACCAGATGTCACTGGGCGGGGTCGTGGGAGGTGGATCGGGCAACGCTGACAGAGAAGGTCCGGAGGTGGAGATAGCTGCGGAGCAGCCGGAAAAATCCTGCCAGGCAATGGAGACGATAACAGCTTGAAGAGCAGTCCCTCGTGCCATACCTTGTCGAAGGCTTTGCTCACGTCTATCAGGACCGAAGTGGAGTGGTGCTTCCTTCCTACAGCTCTGGTGATGTTGTTCAGGGACTCGGCGAAGCTGAAGGGTGGTGGAGTGGCCCAAGTGCGGAAGCCGAATTGTTCTGTCCTGATAGACGTGAAGAACTCCTCAGGGAATCTCGCCAAGACGATCTTCTCCAGAATCTTGGAGAGCACAGGCAGGAGGGAGATCGGCCTGTGGTTCTCCGGGAAGAGAGGGTCCTTGCCGGGCTTGGGTATCATGATCACCTTGGCATCCTTCCAGGTGGTCGGGAAGTGAGCCAGGCGTAGGCATGATTGAAGATTCAGGTGATTGTGACGATCATTCAAGCCGGCACATTATTCAATGCTGGAGTTCCTAAGGAGTCCGGGCCAGGGGCCTTCTTCGGGCGAAGGCGGCGAATGTGGTCTTGCACTTCACGTGTAGTCAACAGTGGGCAGTAGGTCGTCTTCGTCAGGTTGGTATAGCTCCAGGAAGTTTTCAATCATTTTTCGCACGTGTCCTCGTCGTAGACATCCGCGTGTGGAGAGAATTGGCCTTCCATGGTGTCGGCGAAGGCCTCTGCTCGATCTCCAGGGGAGTAGACAATACCACGCTGTCCATGAAGTGGTCGGTTGGTCTTCTTCTCCCCTCGAAGTGCCCTGGAGATTTTCCAGATGCCGCCGACACCACCGTCAGCTTGATGTTCCACAAAGTCATCCCACGCAAGCCGCTCTGTGTTCCGCCAGGAGACGAGAGCACTTCCTGGCCTAGCGGTTGAAGGTCTGCTTGGCGTGGGGACATTGGGACGGGCTGGTACTTCCACTTTCGCAGTCTGCGACGAAGGCGAATCTCCTCTCTCAACTCCTCGGGTAGAGGTGGAGTGATGTCAGTCCGGGAGAGAGGAGATGACGAGGCCCGTCATAGCTTCTTGGAGGATGGAAGTCAAGTCGTGTACTTGTCGGTCTAGCTGGTCCGGTGACTCGGCAGGAGTTGGTGGTGGCCGATGTCTGTCAGCGAGGTGGTTTTGCAAAGCGGTGCCAGTTGATCTTGGTGGGACGAGCAGGAGGATATAATGGCGCTCCGTCGCGTCGTCCGAGAGGTCGAAGACAACTGGCACGTGGTCTGACGAGAGATCAGACACTGCAAACACCTCGATGTGTCCGTCCAGCGAGCCAGCTAGACCGATGTCTAGTATGTCCGGGAGGTGCCGTCCATTGTGATTGTAGTGCGTGGGCTCCTCAGGTGTCAGTAGTTGGATGTGGACTCGGTTATCCAGGAGACGGTGGAGACTTCTGCCGTTGGAGTTGGTGTTTCCGGCATCCCCAGTCCAGATGCTTTGCATTGAGGTCCCCAGCAACAAGTGCAGGGGAACCAGGACGCAGCAGGGCATCTAGGCAGCGAGTTTGCAGCGTGTTTTCTAGGTGGATTGTAGACGGAGGCAATCTCCAGTTCGGCTCCGCTGTAGTGGATGGCAATCCGGGTGATCTCAGCTCCTGGGGCAGGGACTTCTGCCCAGGAGACGATGGGTCACTCGCCGTTGCACCATGATCGCCGAGCCTCCGCTGGGGTCGGTTGTTCTGCAGCTGCCTATCGGTGCGGTATATCTGGTAATTGGGGATATTGAAGCGATCTGTCGCCCTGAAGTGAGTCTCCTGTAGAAGAGCGGACGTCCACATCCATTTCAGTTAGTAGCTGACCGAGTTCCAGCCGCTTGTTTTGCCAGCCCGTCGGCGTTCCAGCTGACAACTCTCAGCTTACCCATGGACGTTGGCGGACAACGTGTCCATGAGGCGTGACATCAACGCCACTATGTTGGTCAGCTGAGTAAGAATCTGATTTAGTCTTACCTTGAGATCCTGAGGCAGGAGGGAAGCTGGGTGAGAAATCGGCGTGATGTTTTTTGTGGGCGGCTGGGCTTGTAGTTCAGGCTGGAAGCAGGCTTAGGTGGCTCAGCACGAGATCTCGGTGTGGGCCTGGGTAGTGTTGGTCTCGCAGGGGCAGGAGTGTCCTCGATTGTTGGGTTCTCTAGTTGATGAGAGGCAGGTTGTTGACATGTCTCGGAGGTTGAGGTCTTCGGAGTTGAACGAGAACGAGCCCCCCGATTTTCCAGCTTCCGAGCTGGGCGATGACGGCAACGCCTTACCATCTCGAAGTCATCTTCCTCCCGGTTTTCAGTGGAGGGCTCCACGGTGTCATCTACGGTGGCAGGAGGGGCAGGAGCAGGAGCTTCTCGAGGCTTAGAAGGCTCAATCCTGGAAGGTAAAGGCCTCTGAACCCTCCTGGCAACGGCAGCATATACGAGAGCTGCTTCTCGTTTTTGAAGGTGACACACCCACGGTAGTTGGCAGAGTGGGCCTCTCCACAATTTGCAGCATCTGGCCGGGGTTTGAAGCTTCCTTCGGGCAGAGGCTGGACGGATGATTATCACCGCATCGTACGCAGCGGAGCTCACGGTGGCAGTGGCTGGAGCCATGCCCAAACCCCTGGCATCGGTGGCACTAGACTGGTCCGCTAGGCCTGGTGTACTTCCTGACCTCCAGCCTGCAGAAGAACAGAGTCCGGGCGGTGTAGACATAAGTAAGAGGCCGGAGCCCATCGCCTCCACGGAGGGTGATGAGCCACAGGCTGGTCGGTTGTCCACGTCTTGTCTTCAGGAGCTTGGCCTCCACGATGTCATAGCCATCTCCTTGGAAAGCCTCGACGACCTCTTCCGGCGATAGGGTGGCTGGGAGACCTTTGATCACCACCTTGAGGAGGCGCTCAGTGGTCATGGCGAAAGTGTGGAACTTCAGCACCTGTTTTCTGTAAGTATCTTTGTAGTTGCCGAAAGTGGGCCACGGTGCTCGTCTTCAGCCGTAGCGTCCGAGCGGTGCAGATTGCCTCCAGGTCGCCCCCCAACCAGCTGTTTGATGGTAAACAGCATGGCTGGCCCATCCTTTGGGGACGTCCATGATGATGGGAGGAATGCGTGGCCCTCGCTCGACGTCCATGTCTTCGCCTGTGTTGGTGTCCGTCCGTCGGCTTTTCGGCGGAAGAGTCGAAGCTGGAGCCGCTTGTCGTTTCCGCAGACCCGCGGCAGGACGGCCTGAAGTTCCAGAGTTGGCCTCAGAAGTAGCTGGATCCAGCAGCTGGGCAACTGGAGCAGAAGTTCCCCGGTGGTGTCAGGTGGCCTTTGGAAAGGCATTTTTGGGATTCCGACCGGCGTGGGTTCCCCTGGCACTTGGTCGCCGCACCCTGGTAGCTCTCGGGGTAATCCCGACTTCACCCGGGCCCTGTTCTCCTGTCCCGGGTTGGCACGGCGTTGCTGGTCGTCGAGATGCAGTCGGCAGGTTCGTGGATGGTCTCCAATGGGCCATCGGAGGTCTCCATCAGGCCGTGGGAGGTCACTGGGGCAGCAGGAGCCGCAATCCGGGCCTCTTTTTCAGAAGAATCAACCCTTAAAGTCAAGGTGGATGCTTGACCGGTCAGTAGTCCTTTATTCATGTAAACTTTATGTGGGCTCTTGTTTTTCTTAACTTTTAATCTTCTTTGATCTTCTGAGTCTGAACTCTCTGAACATTCTGAGGGTGAATAGTTCTTGTCTTCATCTATATCATCACTATTATCAATCAAAGCTTTAAAACTATTTAATCTATTACTATTTTGCTGATCCATTTTTTGGTTAAAACCTATTTATATACCGCATAAACACAGCTGACAAGCCACCCTACAGCACAGAGAAAGTAACAGTTCATTCTCCCTCCACTTTTATTCAGTCCAGCGTTGCTGTTATTAGTGAGAGGTTATTTTGGAAGTTTTATAATTTTTTCCTGATTAATGACGAAATTTTATCAGGTAAGAAAAATTATTTTCTGTTTTTAGGTATTATATACTAACATATATACTAAATATATTTTCGTAATTTGCTAATACAATAAAAATTAGCCACAAATTATTGATGAGTGGCAAATGACGTCACCATGCGATAAGTGAAACTATCCCGATGCCCATTACTGATTGGTATAGTTTCAATTATTTTATTTTTTCTTCTTTTTAGGTGTAAGAAAAAATGGATACTTCTGTCTTGGATGATAGTGATATTGCCGAATACTTGGAATTACCTAGTGAGAATTTTATTCCATCTGTGTCAGAAGATGAGGAGTGTAGTTTATCAGATGACGAACTACGTATTTGAACTTGATGCTAACTTACAAAATATTTTAGAAGGTATTGAAATACCAGAAGATCTTCCTGAAATTTGCACAGATTTTCAAAATTTTCCTGAAAATGATGAGATAGCTAATTCTTACGATCAACCGGAGCCCTCTTCAGCACCTCAGCCAGTGGCAGCACCTATGCTACGCTTACCTCCCCCTAATGCAATCACTGAGAATAATGACAATGGGCCTATTCCACTTGCAGATGTTACTTGGGAAGCTGGCAAGGACAACCGATTTGTGGTAGAGGATAAAAGTTGTGCTCCCTCCTTTCTGGGACAACAGGTTGTAAATATAACTGGTGCAACTCCTTATGAGTTTTTTCAACATCTCTTCACTGATGAGCTTATTGAAAAAATAGCTTTTGAAACGAATAGATATGCTCTTCAACATAGTAAAGAGCACTTCAAACTCACAACTAAAGAGCTAAGGATATTTTTGGGAATCAACATAGTCATGACTTACATTCATTATCCGAGGTTGAGAATGTACTGGTCCTCGTTGTCAGCTCTTAGATTTTCATTAGTTGCTGATTCCATGACGGTGAACAGATTCGAAGAAATTAGAAGATATTTACACTTTGTAAATAATGAAGAACCCAGGGTAGATGATGGTAACATATTTTGGAAGTTACAATCAGTTATAGAAAGTCTACATGAATTATTTCACAAAGCACAAAGTGAGGGAGAACATGTAGCAATAGATGAGATGATGATTCCCTTCAAAGCCATACATCTAAGCAGTATATAAAGAATAAGCCCAAAAAATGGGGATTTAAAATGTGGGTAAGGGCAAGCAGAAATGGCTATGTTCATTGCTTTGAGCTCTACTGAGGAAAGAAACATGCTGTTACAGCCTTAGGTCCAGTTGCAGACATGGTTGTAAGATTGTGCCACGACATCAATAACAAAAACCATAAACTTTTTATGGATAATTATTTTGTGACAATACCTCTGCTGAGACAGTTAACAGAAAAGGGCATATATGTATTGGGTACAGTGAGGCTTAACCGGATCAAGGATGCTGCAAAGACATTAGTGTCAGGCAAATTACTAAAGCGAGGTATTTCTTCAATAACCACATCAAGTGACAATATAACTATTGTTAGGTGGTTGGATAACAAGGAAGATCATATTGCCTCTACGTATGCTGGAGCAATCCCAGAAGATACTGCAAAACGTTATGACAGGAAAACCAAAGAAGTTATAACGATCACTCGTCCTCATGCTGTATCCGAGTATAACACCATGGGAGGAGTTGACATGGCGGACAGAATGATAGCACATTACCCTCATGGCATCAAGTCTAAGAAGTGGCACCTTAGAGTATTCTTTCACCTCTTAAATGTGTCCCTAGTGAATGCCTGGTTGTGCTACAGGAAATCGGTTGATGGAAAAATGGACTTGTCTTTCAAATCATCTGTAGCCAACACCCTCATTGCGAAAGGGTTATGTAACACGAAGAAGAGAGGAAGGCCCTCGTCAATGTCTCCTAACAACACTCCAACTCTTAAGAAAAAAAGTTACCAGTAAACATAATACCGGAACTGTGATACGACAAAGTTGACCACTGGCCATCGAAAATCGAAAACGCCAGGGAGCAGCGATGCCGCTTTGAACTCTGCAAGAAAAAACCCAGATTCCAGTGTAAAAAATGCGGTTTAAATGTATGTCCAGACTGTATGGAAGCTTTCAATAGTAAATAGGATGTTCTTATATGGATATTTAAAAAAAAAAATAAATCGATTTTAGTTTTAAAATTTAATATTTGAAAAAATAAATATTTTTTTATTTTATAAAATGTGACAATATTTAATGTTAAGAGATTAAATACGTTTTTATACATTTATAACTTCAAAATAGTACTTATTCCATGTAGATGTAACAGAAAATAAAACAAATTATAAAAAAGGTAACATTATTTTTTTGTTTCCTTATTGCATGGTGGTGTCATATGACGTCAGGTGAGCCATTTTTTAACTAAGACGCAAAAAAAACTTGAAAAAATTATTTTTGTTATCAAGAAAGCCTATTTAACAAAAAAAAGTAAAAATTTTTTTCTTTTAATTATTTAATAATTCATGCATGAAGAGGTTAATGGGATTTTGGGAACTTGTCCTTTTGGTCTGTGCAATATAAAACTTGTTGGTGCAGTGAGCACATGTATACAAAATTGTATGTAAAAATACTAAAAGAGTTTTGTGGTTGTTACAGATGCTTTCAACAATATAACAATGCTAACTCTGAAAAGAAGTAATATTTAAAGTAAAGTAAATAATATTAGTAACAAAATAAAATTGAATTTTGAAGATAAATTAAAGTAAAGAATTGCCAGATCAGATTAGAGTGTGGAAGTTTTGAATTTTGAAAATTGAATAAAAGACAAGCTTTATACATTTTGTACTGTATACAACTTTGTACATTTTTGGAGTGACAAATATATTACAAGTTTGAATTTAAAAGTTATCAAGAATTTTTTATTTTTTATTTTAAATCCAGTTATTATTTTCAAGAAGAAGTTTTATATTAGTTTGAACTTTATTTATTTCAGAAGATTTTCGTTTTCCTTTTTTGAACCTTCACAAAAATTTAAATTTCAAAGCTAACCCCTCATTTGCCAGTAAAACGGTACAAAACGTATAAATGATGTGATGAGTGAAAATTGTATTTTATTCCAATACCAGCACATAACCGCGGCTTCGCCCACAATTTCTGTACAAAATTATGTGTTTAATTTGAAAAGTTCTTATGATTTCGGTAACACTTGAAGTATTTTAAATCAATGTACAGAAAATCCAAATTTGAAGTTCATAGTTATCTTAGTGATATGATTTCTAATACAACATGGCAGGGCCCTATTATGATTTGTTAAAAATGGAATTAGTCATATAAGGCGCGAAAGGTACCCTTTTTACACGATATACATGTTCATGATGAAAAGGACTAGAAGTTAATGAAAAGTATGAGAAATTATTAATTCAGGTTTTAGACTTTTAGTTAAATTAATTATATTTCCAACACAAAATTTGAGTTCGTTTTTTCCCTGAGAAACAATGTAAATAAACCTATACAGGGTGATTCGGTTAGTGTTACCGGCACTTTCTGAGCTGATTGTACTATAAAAAATAAAGAAAAAAGTTCATATAAACATGGGTCCGGAAATGCTTCCTTACTGGGTTATGGCCAAATTGAAGATTTCACCAAAAATTGTGTGCAGGAGGTCAAATGATGATTTGCCGCGTGTTTATGAAGAGATATTTATAGGCGAATGCAACTTTTTCTAACGGATTTTTAGATGAGAAATTGAATAAAGTTCATCTCATAGCTGTATCTCATTTAGTTTTTTTTGTTATACTACAAAAAACAGAAATAAAATAATTTTGAAAACACTTTTTTAAGGTTTAACGGACAATTATTTTGTTAAATAGGCATTGAAGACCCACATTTTTACAAAGAAACTTGCAGAAAATTTAATTCTGAATAAAATTATGTGCCACAACGGCTATTAACAGCGAAGTATTAGTTTCTGGAATTTAATTTTACAACAAACATTCTACCAAGCAAGAAATACGTATTTAGTAAATAATACACCGTAATGTAATGATATAAGGTACACAAATAATTGATTAGCATACAATTGTAAATACGATTTTAATAGATTAATGCTCAACTAAAAAACAATAATACTATTACTTTTTAGGACTATCCAAATGGTTACATCATGTACCTACATATCTTTGTCACGTTACCTTTACAGAAGGTAAATTATGTTTTTATAAGTTGGTATCACAAATCAGCTGTTCAACAATACACTGCAATTTATTGAGGAATCCAAATTATTTGTTACCAATTCTGTACTAGTTTAATGAGTGCAATTTAATACAATTAATTTACTACTCGTTTGTTAGTGAAGTGTATTTTAAAGTAACTTACTATCACAATTGCAATGCCTTTGTTATTTACAACGGAAGAACATGCCGACATGGTATTTGTCTTAGGCGTTTGTGACGGAAATGCAACCGCTGCTACTGCAGAATACCGAAGACGATTTCCTAATCGCAGAGTTCCAAACCCAAAAACGATCAGTGGATCATTTCGTACCCTAAGAGTAACAGGTAAACTTCCTAGTATTAATAATTATCGGGATCGCCCTGCCCAGAATAATGTAGATATGGAAGAGGCTATAATCATGGCTACTGAACGCAGTCCTGGTGTCAGTACAACGGCGTCTTTCTAGGCGATTCGCAGTGTCTCAGTCTGAAGTATGGAGAACTTTGCGCAAAAATAGCATGTTCCCTTACCATAAACAACAAGTTCAAAGTATTTCAACCAACAGATCCTCCTCTTCGATTGGAATTTTGCAACTGTTAATTAGAAACCGTCAACATCATAGAACCATTGTATTCACTGATGAAGCTCAATTTACCCGAGATGGCGTCAACAACCTTCACAATGGAACACACTTGGGCAGAGGGAAAATCCACATAGTACAATCGTGCGCAACTTTCAACACAGATTTAGTGTAAATGTATGGTGTGGACTCATTCATGATCGATTAATAGGACCATTCATTCTCCGAGGACATCTAAATTCCCGCATGTACCTAGAATTCCTTACAGAACAACTACCACTATTATTAGAAGATGTTCCATTAGCAGCAAGGTGCAATATTATTTATCAACATGATGGTGCCACTGCCCACTTTTCCCCATAATGTAACAATGCACTTAAACGAGCAGTTTCCCGGGCGATGGATTGGTCGCGGTGGACCACACACTTGGACACCAAGATCACCAGATCTAACTCCATTAGATTTCTGTATATGGGGTTGGATGAAGAACCTGGTGTACCAGGAAAAAGTAAATACACGTGAAGAGTTTAATAAATCGAATTGAAGATGCCGCCGCACAAATCAAAAACAATCGTGCAGCGTTGCGGAGGATAAACTCGATCAATCAGAAAGCGAGCTGCTAAGTGTATTGAAGTACAAGGACTGATTTTTTGAACACCTGTTATGAAAGTGGTACGTAGTATTATAAGCTTTAGATGAAAAACAATAATTTATTTAAAACTTAATTTAAATTGCATCCTAATAAATCTTATGTGTAGGCTACTTCTATGTCATTAAAATGCGGTTTTCCTTTGCTTTGGAATTTCTTGCTTGGTAGAATGTTTGTTGTAAAATTAAATTCCAGAAACTAATACTTCGCTGTTAATAGCCGTGTGGCACATAATCTTATTCAGAATTAAATTTTCTGCAAGTTTCTTTGTAAAAAATGTGGGTCTTCAATGCCTATTTAACAAAAATAATTGTCCGTTTAAACCTTAAAAAAGTGTTTTCAAAATTATTTTATTTATGTTTTTTTGTAGTATATAACAAAAAAACTAAATGAGATACAGCTATGAGATGAACTTTATTTCAATTTCTCATCTAAAAATCCGTTAGAAAAAGTTGCATTCGCCTATAAATATCTCTTCATAAACACGCGGCAAATCATCATATGACCTCCTGCACACAATTTTTGGTGAAATCTTCAATTGGCCATAACCAAGTAAGGAAGCATTTCCGGACCCATGTTTATATGAACTTTTTTCTTTATTTTTTATAGTAAAATCAGCTCAGAAAGTGCCGGTAACACTAACCGAATCACCCTGTATATGATGTTGTAATGGGGTTGGTTTCAAAACAGTATATTTTTCTAAATTGTATATATATATATATATATATATATATATAAAGTTATTAAAATTCCAAAACTGAAACTGACATCATAGTATTAACACATTTCAATACTTACATTATGACAGCTGCCACCCATATTTAAAGAAAATACGTGATACAGTAAAGTTCTTACTTCCCAATCCATGTTCGCTGTATCACACATTTTCCTTGGTCCATTCTATGAATTATATGATTAAACCTATAATCATATACCTAACCAGTATCTTATACCTCATCAGTGAAAACTAGATGCAATGCCATCTCGACTATATTCTGTCATAAAAATTGCGTTTTAGTGTCTTATGTGACCCAGATTATATAATTTGGTTTGCCTCTGATCGTAAAATAAGTATTGCTAGTTTGTTATGTTATAACTCTATAAATGTAAATAAATTGAAAATGTTGGTTACAATTACTCAACAAATGGTTATTCTATTATATGAAATGTGTACACATAACAGTTAAATACATTTAACTGGCTCTTTGAATTCATATAAGGCAACTTTAGAGACCAAGATGGGATTTTTTGTTGCTTTAAAGACCAGTGGAGAGTAGTCCGGAAGTATTTATGATATAAAAAAGGCCTATGTTCATCCTAGTGACCCTAGGAATATCAGTATATAATTTCAGTACAATGCGTTGTTGAATAGTTTATACGTGAAAGCAACACAAACATAAGCGGTTTCACATTTATAATATTGGTAGGATTGTCGATAAAATGGGTAAATACTCTGTTTCAAATGTGTTTGGAAGGAAACATGCTACTAATTACATTTATTTTCTTACTTATTACTTAAGTGTGTGATAACTTTGTTAGAAAATCGTCTTAGTGAACGAAATACGATAGACGACATAAAAAGAGAACAACCGTTCTCTGTGTAATTCCAGCACATTGAACACTCCACTTTACGGCACTACTGGAGTGTATGTTGCCTCCCTTGCTTTATTAAAAGGTATAGATTTAAACATATAATCCAGGCAAATTAATAGTGCAAACGATTTCATGTGGTCCATTCCAATTTGTTTAGTCAAATTTACAATACATAGTTGGCCAAAACGTGACTCACCATACGGTTCGATATTACATACCTGTTGTTAGGAATAGTTAAATAAGGACTAGTTGAAATATAAAATACTCATTAGTTATATTTCTTTAATATTTTTTTAAAATTCTTAGATACTAACTTTAGTATGAAAGTGTTCATTCTTGCGAGTGTTTGCCTGTTTATTTATCCATAGAGCATATCAAGAACGAAATTAATAAATAATTGTGCTACACACACACACACACACACACACACACACACACACACACACACACACACACACACACACACACACACACACACACACACACACACACACACGGCTGTCTGTCTCTATGAAACATTGAATAGCAGATATGGATCTGTGTAGATATGAAAATGGTAGAAAAGTGACCCTAGGAATATCAATGTATAATATCAGTACAATACGTTGTTGAATAGTTCATACGTGAAAGCAAAACAAACAAACAAAAGCGGTTTCAAATTTATAATATTGTTAGGATTGTCGATAAAATGGGTAAATACTCTGTTTAAAATGTGTATGGAAGGAAATATGTTACTAATTAGTGAAACATGTAGTTCAGAAAATTAATGTCAATAGAATTGATGTGATGGCAATAGAAATTGATGGCTGTAACGGGAAATATAATTTAATATCTGAATAATGACAATTTTAATACTTCATGGTTTTCTATATCGCGCAGTCGCTCAATCCCTATTATTTTTGTTTATTGAATCGGAATACGATGTGAAAGCCAATTGTTGAAATAGTTACCTTGTGAGTTACTGCAATAAAAAACATAATTTATAAGTTTGTTATACATTTTAAACAGATAACTTATATTATTTCATTAAATTTTCAATGTATGAATACAAAATCATGTATTAATATGCATACATTATGTTTATTTTGTTTATATTTATTATGTTTAAAATAAAACATGTGGTTTGTTTTGTACGATTTATATCTTCAATTTAAATCTAATTATAGTATAGCTTAAATCAAAGAGTCTCCTAAATCTGGGATATCCCATGGACATTCAGGAGAGACATTTAACTAATAGCAAATGTTCATATTAGAGGTGCAAAGGTAGATCTACTGGTGGAGGTTCCCAAGTGATAAACGTAGTTGCAAGCCTGGGCATAAGGGCGTGTTACCACTGCTAGCTTGACTGGAACGGCTGGTACACAAATGGGTAAGGTGACATGATTGATATATAGCCCTATCCTTCCTCATAGATCTCGCCAGCGGCGGACCCTTACTTCCAGCTTTACCTATCCTGAATATTCTGTCACTATGAAAAGAAGAGCAAAGATCCTTTTAAGACTAAGTGTCATGAGAGGTTTCTCAGCATCTAGACCTAAGAGAACAAACAAAAAGATTATTCCCGTTCAATATATTACATTAAACCACTTCATGGCATTACCTCATTAATCGGAAGTAATTTATAGACAAACAACAGAAGATATAATTATGCTTTTTTGGGGCATATGGAATTTTTGTTCGAGGAGATACCTGGAAATAATATGAATGCCACTATAAATCTAAGTATACTTGTATTACTGCACATAGTGGTAAAACAATTAATTACTTCAGACCACTTATCTTTTGTTCTACCTAATAGGATGAACTTCACAATGCGGGGCTTAATTTGTAATTATTATTTATAATATGAGCAGTATCTGAGTAATACTAGTCAGCAATGTCTTTTTCTGGAACACTTTCTTCTGTTCTCTAATAATTCTTACTGCATTAGGTTTCAAACCCATCACTGGAACAAAGGTACATCGCGTGGTCAGCAATCCTACTACAATTTAATGTGTGTAAGTCATATTATACATATCGTCTACAGGCATTAAGTGAGGACGATCATACTGCATATAATAAATAGTTTAGGGCAAAGAATGCAGGAATTTATTTCAATATTCAAAAACTTAGCTATGCGTGGTTTTTAAACAAACTAATAGTATTAATGCTGTAAAAGATTCACCTAAATAAATAAAATACTAAGTTATAGGGTATTTGGATGTTAAGTTGTTAATGAGAAACTTTGTCTTCCCTTCTACTTATGTACATTTTTTGTTTGCCTACCATTGTTGGAACGTTTACAAATATAGAAAACGTTTTTATTATCTTAAACATGAGCTATAGTTATGGCCTCCCTCTAGAAACACTCTTTTGTATTCCTTTAACAAAGAAACTTGAAACGTTTTTCACGAGGAAAACTTTTTAATAATGTATTATCAGTTGTAAATTAGAAGAAATAAATAGTATAACCCAGTTTATGGTAACACTTTATAAGAATTTATATGTATTTGTATCAATGGAAAAATAAAATATTACTGATAAAGTTCAGGTAGAACTATACTGCTTGAACACACTTTAGTATTTCATATCATGTTTAAAATTTTCATCTATATAACTATTATTATACCTGTGCCAGTTAACATGATCTCTAAGCAGAGTGGAGTAACCTAAACGGTTTTCTGAAAAAATCTAGCCATATTGGGAAAGGTTTATGAAATAGTTCAGGAGAAAATTAATATTGGCGAGTTTATCTTTGAACATTGGGCTCTTCGATTGATTTAAAAGCGGCCTCTCATTGGTAGAGATATCGCGTGGTTCTGTCCGTCTGTCTCTCCGCCGTCCAGGAGCGTCTCTTAGACGCACGAAAATTTAATGACTCTTTGGTATCCTCGTAGGTGATAAGCTACGGCCACGGTAACTTTAAAGTCTCGAACTTTGGTTTGTCTTAGCCGCCTTTCTGTAGTGCTTCTTGGGTCTCGATGCCCCATTTTCTTGTACAAGTTAGCAGTGTATCTTAGCCCCTTTGGAGGTGACCTGGTCCGGCCACGGTCACTTACCCATTTGTTCTCGTGATATTTCCTCTCTAAACATATTCCTACACATTGACGATAATATAATAATTAAAACAATATAAATTTAATGTATTGAAATTTCTTAAGTAAACTTTCAATAATTGTAGATCTTGAATTAAGAACTTTTAACTTGCTTATGAAAACCAAGCCGTCATAAACCGTTAAACAGTTTTAATTTATACTGAGTGCTTGCATTCGATATTTCAATTTTGTTCAGACCTTTTCTCCGAACCATGAACCTACATAAAGAAATTTAACAGCATTCGTTTGAAAATGCTGGATGCGGGAATTTATAAAATTTTAAAGTTTGTGACAATGTGAAGGGCAACTTTAGAATTATTGAGATTGTCATAAAGTTTGGGAGGAAAATCCTTTTAGAACTTGATCGAGACTATTGTCGTATACAGTTATTTAGAACAAACTTTCCTATACAAAAGTACTATTTGTAGCATACAAATAATTTAACAATGAATAAAAAGGTTGGACCCCCTACTTCAAAGGAACCATAAGTTTTGTTAATTATATTATGATTACCTTGTACGAGTTATGTCTTTCATAAATATTAAATGACTTAGATAGAGTTTAGCTAAATTTAAAAGAGGTTTTATGAAGACTAACAGGACACATTATATACTAAACTTATTAAATGGAATAAAACGTTAAACTACTAAAATTTATAAGTAAAAATATATATAAAAATACTTACAGTATGTATTTTGTAGGAAAATGAAAATGTAGTCAAAACATACAAAATATGAAATGGCGTATCAGCCTGTCGGGTAATGGGAGATAAACGGAAACGATTAAAACTTCCTAACTACTAAAAAATTACAATAATTAATGAATAAAAAATTCTATTAATTTTTTAATATAAAAATTTACCATACTTCGTAGGTTTTGATTAAAAATAATTCTTACGAGTATACCAATTTATTTTGTATTTTTTACTATCTGGGAGATATTTTTCGGGAATTTTTCCAATCATAACCTCTAGAATCCGAAACCAACATAATCAGAAAATCTATATATATATATATATATATATATATATATATATATATATATATATATATATATTTATTTATTAAGTTTTAAGAACATAATCATGGTTATGTATGTAACTAATAAATTATTAATAAAATGTCTGTTTATATAAAAATTGAGCCGGGGCTCAGTTTGGATAATTTTGTCAATTTATTTTCCACCTCGGCCACTTTTGTCGGTCTGTGGGGGGTGATTCCGTTACTGTACTGATTATTTTCTGCCTGGATGGACTGATTGGTCGAGGTCAGGTGGTTGACCTTGACTGATTAGCGACCAGCTGATTTACCGGCAGCTGCTACTGATCGGAGCGGTCGGACACGCTCGGCAGAGGCGACGTGAATCTCTTACTGTCAACTGGTCGTCCTGATGCCCATGGCTGGCTAGTTCTTCGACTTTCGGCAGGTAATTGTTTTTTCTTATTCTCACTCTTAACTTAATTGGTGGTTTTTCTCTCCCACAAAGACATATATTTTCGTTGACCAGTTAAATGTAGTTTTTTTTTTATTTTCTAATTTTAGTTCCTTGTGTACGTTTTCTTGTCACAAAGTGTTCTATCCTGTCATTTCGTAACTTTATAAATTGTTAATTTATTAACTATGCCAGTTAAATTATTATATTTTGCGCTAGTGGTTTCTAATTGATCCGTTCGGCAAACGGAAATTATTTATTTAGTAATCATTTTGTCTTTTATTTAGTGTAAGCGAGACGGTACAGACTTTGCAAATTTTGTTTCCTCGTGTTTTGTGTTGCGTGCAAAAATTGGGTGGCAACATTCATGATTTCTATTTTATTGTTTAATTAATTATTTGCTTTATAGGAGCGTGAACGGCTTAGTTTTGGATTATAATTTAATTATTGTTCTTTGGGAAATAATTTACTGTTATTATTTGTAAATTATATAATTTACATTACAAATAATATTACAGAATGAATAAAATAGAGTGAATTATTTTTACAAGTAAATGTTACCAAGGTGAATAATTTAGTATGGCTGTTCTAGCCTGTAAGTACGTAAAATATTTAATATTGTCACCAAGTAGTGTATCTTATAATATTAGGTGTCTTGAGTTATTTTTGGGAAATAGTCTTTTGATACTTAAAAGGTACTGTTAGTTACAGATGGTTATTTTTAATTGTTAAATTTAAATATTTTTATATATACTTTATGCCCAACATAATTAAGTTTTTATTATTTCTTGGGTTATAGTGAAACTTTCCTGAATATCTACTAGTTATGTTGGGATTCAATAGGGTCCCCCTGAATGCCGTCAACATGACTGGTGCGGCGAGTTTGCCCAATGGAAACAACTGGTAAACCAAAATTGAATGCCCGCGCCCTGCCAGCGCTACTGTACCGTCCTCCAACTGGACTGTCTCTGTGCTTCAATTCATCTTTAACAAGGTTGGAGCTAAACAATTTTTTTCGTTCTTCTTTTACTGGACTTGAGAGGATCGGGTTTTATGGAGCGCTGCCAGATATTATATCTGGGGGAGGGCCAGTGTTAAGTTACCAAAGTATTTATTTAGTTTAGTGACATGATCTGTAGGGGAGGATTTCATCTTTAATTCGGATTCGTGGAGGCAACTAAGCCCCCGCCTCCTTCGAAAATCTGCTTTAAATATATTTTTTTATTTTTTCGGCTACAAACTTTAAACAAAATTACTTTTTAAAATAGTGGGCCTAGAAATTCGACAATCTTTTCCCTCACCTCAGTTCATAATAATTACCAGTTTAAAATGTTATATTTATTACATGCCGTACCTTAAACTATGTTATTTACATGTCACATTTCTATTTATTATGTAATTGTCAATATTGGAATTCTATTTATTTTTGTTATTTAGTTTGTAAGTTACGCGGTGCACCGTAGTGCTGCAGTTAAAATATTTAATTTTCTTCGTTTGCAAGGGGATTTATTTTATTGTATTTTCTGTGAGAATGTTTGCCATCGCATTAATTATATTATGTACAGGAAATTTTGTCTCTCTTTGTCTCTCTTCCCACTAGTCGCTTGTTGTTGTTTTTTCTATGCTTTGCTCCGAGTTTGGGAGGGGCGCGCTTCCGAGACCTCCTGTTGCGGTTGAGGAGACTTCCGGCGAAGTCTAGTTTCGCTAACTCGGGACAAAACTTTACATTTTTCATATACATCAAATAATTTTTTTGACTTAATTTATTGTTATACTAGGCTAAGTATTGGAGCAACTATTTTTCCTGCATTTTAAACATGCTACAGCACGGTATAAGCAACTTTTATGGCAACTACACGCATATGTTGTAATATGTTATTGGAGTCTGCTACATTCTGTAAATCATTTAGTTTCTGAAAGTTACTAGCAATTACTTGATTTTTCCTTTATTGAAAACACCAGAAGCTGTATTAGAACCAGTGAAAGCATGTAAAAGGGAATACCTTCTTTACATGTTGGTAGAAAGCTTTTGATTAAACTTTCTAAACTCTTTGATAAAAGTGTTTTCAACTCAACTTTCACTGAGTATGGTTTATTAATTATTACCATATACATCTAGAAATGTTATTAATAACCCTAAGACATCGATGTCTTCTGAAGCTATAATAACATTGTTTGATATTAAATTAATAACTCCATTCTCAGTTGATTTCCATTATCGATTTCCGCTTAGCACTTAAAAATATTGTTAGCTAATTTAATTCTTAACATTTCTATCAAGCCAATTTTATTTTTATTACTCGACAAAAATGTTTCTTTAGCAACTTTAAATACATATGTCTGTCAATCAGAGCATATCTAATGCATTATCACCACATTTATTTTTCAATGCGCGTTGGTTCTTTTCGCCAGATTTAATACTGCCTTTTTCACCCCATCTTATACCATTACTATTATCATGATTCTTTAATTATCTTATGTAATGCTCAAATATCATTGTAAATGTTTCATTCGTGTGCCAATTACATCGATATAGTAACATGCCTGTATCAGTAACACAATGAACATATTCTACACTTTTGAAATAGATATAAATATCTAGAAATGATTGATGCCAGTTCATAATTCATATAATTTATAAGTTCTTCATCTTTTTTAAAACAAATATATAAAAACAACTTAATACTATTAGGAAAAGGGTTATGTTGCTTGACGAAGTCAACAAATATTTTTACGTCGGTATTAGACTTTTCTATACTAGCATTTGTCGAATTAGTTGTCCCGAGTTAGCGAAACTAGACTTCACCGGAAGTCTCCTCAACCGCAACAGGAGGTCTCGGAAGCGCGCCCCTCCCAAACTCGGAGCAAAGCATAAAAAAAAACCACGTGCCACTAGTGGGAAGAGAGACAAAATTTCCAGTACATAATATAATTAATTAGGTGGCAAACATTTTCACAAAAAAAATACAATAAAATAAATCCCCTTGTCAACGAAGTAAATTAAATATTTAAAATGCAGCACCACGGTGCACCGAGTATCTTACAAACTAAATAACAAAAATAAATAGAATTCCAATATTGACAATAACATAATAAATAGAAATTTGACATATAAATAACATAATAGAATATAGAAATTTGACATAAAAACATAATAGAATATAGAAATTTGACATAAATAACATAGTTTCAGGTACGGCATGTAGTAAATATAAAATTTTGAACTGGTAATTATGAACTGAGGGGAGGGAAAAGGTTGTAGAATTTCTAGGCCCACTAGTTTTTAAAAAGTAATGTAGTACTAAAAAGTACTAACTTAGTTTCAAGTTAGTAGCCGAAAAATAAAAAATAAATATTTAAAGCCGATTTTCGAAGGAGGCGGGGGCTTAGTTGCCTCCACGAATCCGAATTAAAGATGAAATCCTCCCCTTCAGATCATGTAACTAAACTAAATAAATACTAGTTAATATTAACACTGGCCCTCCTCCAGATATAATATCTGGCAGTGCTCCATAAAACCCAATCCTCTCAAGTTCAGTACAAGAAGAAGGAAAAAACATTTTAGATCCAACCTTGTTCAAGACGAAATGAAGTACAGACAGTCCAGTTGGATGACGGATCAGTAGCGCTGGCAGGGCGCGGGCAATCAATTTTGGTTTAACAGTGCTGTTTCATTGGGCAGACTCGCCGCACCAGTCCCGTTGACAGCACTCACGGGGTCACTATTGAATCCCAACATAACTAGTAGATATTTAGAAAAATTTTACTATAAGACGAGAAATAATAAAACTTAATTATGTTTGGCACAAAGTATATATAGAATATTTAAATTTAACAATTAAAAATAACCATCTGTAACTAACAGTACCTTTTAAGTATCAATAGACTATTTCCCAAAAATAACTCAAGACACCAAGTACTATAAGATGCACTACTTGGTGACAATTAAATATTTTACGTACTTACAGGCTAGAACAGCCATACTAAATTATTCACCTTAGTAACATTTACTTGTAAAAATAATTCACTGTATTTTATTCATTCTGTAATATTAATTGTAATGTAAATTATATAATTTACAAATAATAACAGTAAATTATTTCCCAAATAACAATAATTAAATTATAATCCAAAACTAAGCCGTTCACGCTCCTATAAAGCAAATAATTAATTAAACAATAAAATAGAAATCATGAATGTTGCCACCCAATTTTTGCACGCAACACAAAACACGAGGAAACAAAATTTGCAAAGTCTGTACCGTCTCGCTTACACTAAATAAAAGACAAAATGATTACTGAATAAATAATTTCCGTTCACCGAACGGATCAATTAGAAAGCACTAGCGCAAAATATAATAATTTAACTGGCATAAATATGCCAGTTAAATTATTATATTTTGCAATATATTATATTATATTTAATAAATATTATTATTTATTAAATAATAAATTAACAAATTAGAACGTTACGAAAGACAGGATAGAACACTTTGCGACAAGAAAACGTACACAAGGAACACAATTTACAAAATAATAAATAAACTAATTTTAACTGAACAACGAAAATATATGTCTGCTTGGGTGAGAAAACCACCAACTAAGTTAAGAGAGAGAATAAGAAAAAACAATTACCTGCCGAAAGTCGGAGAACTAGCCAGCCATGGGCATCAGGACGACCAGTAGACAGCTCGAGATTCACGTCGCCTCTGCCGAACGTGTCCGACCGCTCCGATCAGTAGCAGCTGCCGGTAATCAGCTGATCGGTAATCAGTCAAGGTCAACCACCTGACCTCGACCAATCAGTCCTTCCAGGCAGAAAATATTCAATACTGTGACGGAATCACTCAACCACCGACTGACAAAAGTGGCCGAGGTGGGAAAAATAAAAAGACAAAACTATCCAAACTGAGCCCCGGCTCATAGTATGTTGATAACTTTCATTGAAAGTTGTATTAAATATTTTTCTATGGCTCCAATAATATCTGCCTATAAGTAACTCTTATGATCCATTTATATACTACACTTTCAGTGGCACTTCGTTTAAAAAAACTCCTTCGACACTCATCCCTTCAGGTTTATTTAATAGTCCGATCATTTGCAATGTCAGAAAAGATTATCCAATCATCTGGATTTTAAATACCCTTCCGTATTTTTCATACAATAATCATTTTAAAGTTTGCAGCTAAATTTGCATTTTACATTATTAGCTTCTTGCCCATAAATGAAACAGGCCATTCGAAGTTAGGTAAATCATGCTACATCGGAGTTTCATTCTGAAGCGATAATAATTAAAGTTTCATACTTTTTATACATTTCAATATATATAATTATTAACACATTTTTTCAAACAACTCATTAGTTTCCTAGTATTTTGAACCGTTTATTTTATATACATATTTAGTTTTTATTCATTTTGTCAACCGCTCTGCAAGAGATTACTTCGACAATGTTTTTTTTATAATTTCACCAAAATCTGTATTTGTTTCGTAAAATGAACCCAGGTGTTTACATACAACGCAGCTATGCTCATTAGTCATTCTGCAGGTCGTTTGTATATCCATCGTTTGAAAACGAATAGAAAAATATTAATAAAATAGTAATTAATTCATTATATTTTATTCAGTATTATAATCGATTCTTAAACTGGTTTTTAATAATTGATTATTTAATTAGCTATCCAATAATGAACTACAGTTTTAAATCAAATTAAAAACTACAATACTAAAGCAAAGCAAAACAAAATGTCTTGAAAATTTGTATAGAAATATTTACATTTGAAACAACATTTGTTCTAAATATACAGTAATTATATATCGAAACACAGAACTTTCAATGTTAGAAAAGTATATATACTACATATACTGAGCACGTATGATTTTATAACTAAACTAGACGAAATATTTCACTGTACTTTGCATCCGCTCTTCCCTCCACGTTTTACTATCTTTCAAGGACCCTACGACTCTTCATATACACTTACATCTTTAATAGATGTTTCTATATTTATATTTAAGTGAAAGTTCAAATAAAAAAAATCCTATTAAAATGACTATAGTCAAAACAATGTTTTTATTGTTAATTAGTTTAAACAAGGAAAAAAATCAATAGTACAATATGTTTGTAACATTTAAATTTACCATTAAAAAATAAAATATCACATCGACCATAATGTATTCCCTGCAGTTGTAATCCAAGGTCATCCCCGGCCGCTCCACTATATCTAGCTTAATGGAAAGGGTTTGTGATTTCTGATGACGAGGTTGAGATGTGACTTCTACTGTTAAGTCACTACTAATATTTGTACAATGGTTTGTAGTGTAAATTGAATAAAATGGTATTATTTAGTAAGCGTTAGTGAAACCTGTCACTCGTAGAGTATAATTTTCATTTTAATATCACTCTTTCTGTCTAATATCTTTAAAACGTACTGACCTAAACGTATGACATTATGCACGAAGCTTATTTCTATAAAGGAAAATCTAAATTTAATTCTGGTGTATGTGGCTGCATATGGTTAAGCTGAGCGTTAGCAAACATATTTATATCGGTCTTAAGGGTAACCATGATGGCAACTAAGAATATCCCATGAAATAAATGTGTAAGCAAACTGAATCCATCCATCTGAATTTCAACATGTAACTTTTATTCGTACAGTAAAAAGAAAATATAATAAAGTGGAAAGTCAATGTTAAAAGCCAAGACTAGATTTTAGCGCATTCTTGTGAGGGGATACCTCGGTAGTTCAACGGAACTTTTATTATTTAAACACTGCTATGAAATTCAAAGAACGATAATGGGAAACTATGTAGCAAGATAGCTCGTAAAAGATTTTCTATATACAATTAATTCAGCATAAAACCAAATTTCTATATAAACAAATATGAGGTCTTTAATGCTATATTTCTACAATGAAACTTAGGTTATCATAATTAAAGCACAGAAGGCTGACAAATCTACTATTTTCTCTGCTTAGTGGATGTAAGATTTATTTATTGTATATGTGTTAGTCTATCTATCTATTTGCATGACATCTCGAGTATTAAATGAGAATGAACGAGATTTTACATACAACCGAGGCAAAGCTTGTATATTTTAAATAGAATGCTGTAGAAGTTAGTAATTTGACCATTTATAAACACTTAGTTTTAAACAGAAAAATTTGTAACGCTGGATAATTATCTTCACGTCACGAACAAACCTTTTTTGGATCGTAATTCTCCGAACTATTTCCAATGTCAAAGGCTTTTCATTACCTTTCAATCTTTTTCATAGTAGGGTACCAGGAATATTAATACAGTTTCTAAATAAGTGTTGAATGTTAGTGTTGTAGCTAAATTTAAAAGAAGTGATTGAATATCCTAAACTAATATTTTATCAGCAGGATAAAAATATTTATTTATTAAAAATAGCCTGTTTAAGATTTTCTCTACAATATGCAATATGACAAAACAACGTATCGCAGTAGCCCTTTTTGTTTCAATAATTTCCGTAAGTAATAAAGTTGATTTAAATTTAATATCTCAGAAGGTGCTTGCCGACTATAGATTGAATTAATGTATACGGAATATTTTTACACTCCAAGATACATTAAGGAAGATAACGTAAAAGTAAATGCTCCATTCTCATATTTCTCCAGTGCAACCGACATCAAAGTTAGAAATATAATATACAAGCAGTCTCCGAATAGTCCTTGCAGCTGTAAAAGTAATCTTCTTCTACACAAAAATGCACTTACACAGTAGCTTTTTAAATTTAGTCGTTGCTCACCAAGACTAAAAAAACCAAAATTTACCAAGAAATCCCACTCGTAGCTATGGTATTTGAGGTGCGATGGTATGGCCATCTGGAATGGAAAAGTTTTGAACTTATCAAACATCGCAAAGGTGTTTTAAATGTTGATTTTGACATATTAAGTGAATCTTTCAGATAGCTGTCAATAGGTAGATATAAATTTAAGAATTTAGGACTTTATATACTATTCCCTCCCTACCTTTAGTGCCCTTGTGTATCCTGAGTTGTCACAGAAAATACAGTTCTTATCATGAGCCTTTTTTATTCTCTTCTCATATTAGAACTTTAAGATTTGATTCAACCCAAAAAGATACACAAGATTTTTAAGTTCTGTAGCGACGGTATGCTATGCTATAGTTGCGAAGGATGTGAGTACAAGTAAAATTAGAGACCTCAAACTTTGCGTAAAATATTTTGCTGAAGCTACGAGCAAACGCTTCTAAGAGGCTCAGCCAAATTTCATGAAACTAAATACACTATCATGGAACTAATTCTTGGCTATTTAGGGATTAAATCTTCTTCAAACTTTAAAATTTTTAAATAAAATCTTCCTCGACATTGCGTCTAGTTATACTATATATTTTACCATACAACTTGTTAAATATACAGATAAATTACTCATTCGCTTATTCAAAGATTTCTCTTTATCTTAATGGTTACCCATGCCACTATTGTAAAAGTTTTTTCTATTATTCAGCCAAATACTATGGAATAAAATGTGATATCATCGAACGACATGGTGCATACAGTGCAATTAAGCTCCAAACGAAGTTTTAAGTCTGTTGGTAGTTTTATAGTCAATATATCCTGTAGATGGAGAGACGAACCGAAATTAAATTTTTTAACCTCTCTTAAAATGATAAGATTTTGTAACGCTCAGGTAATATAGAATACAGGAAGAAAACTGTATATTTGAATTTAAATAAATTATGAACAAATTTAAAGAAATAAACGCTTATGATGACCTAGTTACCAAATAAACGATACAAGACAACAAAATTTAGTGAGCAAAGGCTTCTTAGTCGTCTAGATCTGATTATCTTTTAAACAACTCCCGGGTTCGGTGAAACAATCCTGTCGAAAACCGAAACTTCCCACACAAACAGAATTGTGCAGTGTCCTGTATCTTCCTTAACACTTGAAGGAAGTTTGAAATTGAATCCCGTATAGTAATCAACAAACTAACAGTGTACCGCGGTACTGTTCTTCCAGTTCAAATAAAAAAAAACTTTCGTCTGCTTTTAGATTATATATTATTATCTGATAATTACGATCACTTTTATTCAGACCTACAGCCGAGCATGATGATCACCAAGAGCTTATTCATTATTGATGATAAATGTTTCTGTTAGAAGACAATCTTTACTATGCCTATTGCAACAATGTGAATTTTAAGGTACACGAATGAAATGTTAAAATTCAGCATTTTCAGTATTTAAAAATCTTCTATACAAGGTTTCTAATCCCGTATATGTGGTCCTTCAAAGTATAGAAAAGAACATACTGCATATAAGGAACAGAACTGAAATCTCGCTAATTCTTCATCTTAATTTCATATAAGATATTAAAAAACATAAAGATAAAATATTTACTTGCATTAGCCTGATAATATTGAAATATTTTATTACATTCTAGAATCTAAAACCACCGATTTAATCACTAGGCTAGAAAAATGTTAATACACTAATTTTAATCTGATTAAGAAGATTATCTTGGTTGTAATAGCGTATCTTAAAATTCTAGGGATAGTTTATAATCACCTAACGCAAAAAGTTTCATGAATGATTGCACTTGACTCGCAATATTTACCTTCCTCTCAGGCTGTGATACAGCTGAATGTGAGTTCGAAATGACTTCAATCTGACTGGTTCTTACACCAATTTTAATTTAAAATCACATAAATTGATACAGTTTATGTAAGATTTTCATGAAAGGTAGGATTTTGCATTATTGTTTGATTTAAGATGAATCTTACTTTTAACTCGAATTCGTCCAATATACTCTACTAAAATACGTGTATAATGAAAAATTTTATAAAACCCTGCATACAAAATCTCATTTAAAAAAATTCTCAATACAATAAATATTATTCTTAGTTCGTGCCGTTTTGAGATAGTGAAGATTTGGAAAAGTAGATGTGGAATTTTTGGTCTATTAAAACCCAACACAAATTTTTGAAAGACATAATGTATTGCACAAATGTTTGTCCATGTTTATAAAAATACAATATAAGTGTCTAAGTTTTACATTCCAGCAGAATAACTTCCATAGCACTCAAATTTTGTGAGCCCTAATATATAGGATTCAACATTTGAGGTAAACATTAAGCGCGTAATGAGAAAAATAGAGAGAACGAGTTCTGCATCCAAGAGAGGATACACTTTATTAATCTACTATCTCTGCTGTAAAGAGTACCCATATCTACCCCACGTTTTTATTGGGCATTTAAATCTACAGAGGCTTGGTTAATCTTCAGGAAAACATTGCTGTAACTACTGGAATAAGAGTTGTACAATAAAAGGTACTGCACCCTCATTAAATACAACTACGAGATAATGCCATTCATTTGAACACGTTTCTTTTAAGATTATATCAGACACAATGAATTGATATATGACAAAAAATTCATTCTTTATTTGATATAAAATATTTAACTAAAAGGTCATTATTTGATAATGTAGTGCTAAAATAATAAACTTTTTATTTTCTTGTTTTGTTTGATATAAACTATTATTCATAAATCTGTATAAGTGAGTAATTATCTTAACAATGATGTTTATGTTTCTTTATATATATATATATATATATATATATATATATATATATATATATATATATATAAAGAAACATAAACATCACGTTTAACTCAAAGAGTTTTGAGTTGGAATGGTAACTCCCTTCAGAACAGAAACAAAATATTTCAAGTATTCAATTGCTTCATCAATGTTTCAGCGCAGTGTAAACTCGAAAGTTTAGGTTTTAGTAAAGATATATATATATATATATATATATATATCTGTTGTAGATATATATATAGTTGAGATTTTAAGATATTTAAATACAGTTTGATTTACGATTCTCCGGTCAAATCTACGTTAAATACGAGTACATAAGTAAACTACGACATGATTAATCACACAACGCGTTAAATTTTTTTATTAAAGAACGTGAATGTGAAAAAAATAATTAACCAAGCATGTACATTTTGGTATTCCAGGAAATATAATTTCTTCTAGAAACGTGATGAAACCCTATAATGGAGAGGCATTGTTCGTCGTAATGCAAAAGAAAATAACCAAGAAATACTTTTTATGGTTTCCTTAACCAACGTTTCAGTATAATAGAGGGGCAAGTAGAAGCATTTCAGACTTGGAAGAACGTTAATATAGGACCGTCTCGCAGTTTAGTGGGAGCACGTGATTACCCTCCTCACGATAACGTCTAACAGATCAATGAACTATTTCAATTAACGTTAGCGTGAGTGATTCTGTGCACGCAATGACAATATCCGGTTCTTTAGTTACAACTGTTAGAGAACACTTTACAACGTAATTGGCTAAAATATGTTAGGATATATTTGAATATTCGTATTCATTTTCTTCGTTTAACACATAAACTGACTTTACTCATATTGTTTTAATAAAATGTGTTTTTTAATTAAGTAAAAACACAACCTCAAGGATGGCAGCACTGAAAAATCCAAAATGGCACTAAAATAACGCACTGTTAGTAGGGTTTGGTAATTTGATGGCTCAATGACTAATTTTAAAATTTTAACCTTGGTTTTGGTTTATGAAGTGTTTGTGCTGAAAACGTAAATAACACATTATGAACCTCGTCTACCTTAAATGAATTTATAAATGAGCTCAAACTTGTAAGCCATACCCTATTGAATAACTAAGTTACTGTAGATATTTCCTTTTTAAATTACATAAAAAACATTCTATAGAAAGTTGGTAGCCACTAGACGATAATCCATTCTGTTTTTAATCATTTTAGAATAGTTTTATTTTTTTAAGTTTACAGAGAAGTGTTTTTGTAGCTCTGAAGTTGGAAAGTAAAACAACTTTTTAATACAAAAAAGGAAATTTATGTCTACTTCGGGAAACTACCCAGCTACAGTATGATACAAATACGCTTTCAAATGTATATTCGCTATATCACCCTATTTTCTGTGTTCAGTCTAGTAATTATACAGAATTTCATATACCTAAACAGAATTGATCATATACCTAAATCTATATGATCAATGGAAAATAAACCAGGTGCTCTCCTGGTGGTTATCTCTTTCAAACAAATTGTGCCTTTGTGTCTTTGTGTAACTTTGTGATTCCATTTATAAGGTCACAGGCTCGGCGCGCTCACTTGTTTCCTCTTATTAGAATCACAAGGAATGGTTCTTTGAGTTACGATAGTACCATGTTCTCCGTTTTATTCCTTCTCAAACTACATATACTGTCCAATATATTTAATTTAAGCGAGATTGAAATACCTTACGTGCACACATTCACGGTTTTGTTTATTGAATAGAATTTAACTATATTTTTACGAGTCATTATTGCTACCATCATTAATAAAAGTTCAGTAATCCTACTGTCATTACTGTTTGCATTGGTTACAACAACTGGTATTTATTCATGTAAATACCAAGCGTAGTGATCTAAGAGGCAAATCAAGTTCTGTTTTCGAATCACGTGTAAACTATTTTTAAAATGTTTACAATAAATAAATTATCTTCTTTAAATGGAGTTGTGTTTGTTACCATCTACATAGAATAAGGCTGTATGGGTTTCCCGGTTTTTTAATGTTTTATGAATATAATTAATAGTCAAGGGGTTTTAAATAAGTAAATTAATGTTCTTCTTTAGTAGGCGTGTGTCAGCAATAGCTTTAACTTTTTCACTAGCATGATCAAGATCGTAAATAAGTGGTCCAAACAGGAGAGCACTTTCTCTCCTATACAAATATAATCGAGTTAGCTCAAACGGCTTGTAAAGTAATAAAAAGTTACTTCTTAGTTCTATAAAATCTATAGGTTTCTTCCCTAGCCCAGCTTTAGAGACAGCAAAGATTCAAAGTGTCTTGACACTTCAGTTTGTAAAATATACAAAAGAAAATTTGTCGGAGTTTAACTATCTAGTTTTAACTATCTAAAAATTTCTAAGGTGTTTAAATAACACAAATACGTTGACTACTATACTTAAACATATAAAATTTTAACAAAAAACTCCGCTGTAATTGTAGGCGTTAGCAAGAGCACCAGTATGGCAGTGTAGGACATGTAGTGTAAGACCTCAAAACAATTAAATACACCGGCGGCGGCAACAGTTATAATTCAAAGACGAAGGAAGGCAATAATTCTTAGCTTAATACTAAACTTTATGGTTTAAATGCCATAGGCGAAATGATATATTGCGTTTGCCCTCGTATCAACATCTAAGTGTGGCACTCGGCTTATCCTCGTAATAAGAACAGCATTAAATACATTAAGCGTTTTCAGCTTTAAAAATATCTAAAGAATACTTTAATTTAAAATAATAAAAAATAATGTATTATTTAATTTTGTCTTAAGGTATTCATGATAAGATAAAGCATTATTAAATCGTATATTTATCAAAATTAAAAATAACTGCAATACTTAAAAACCTCGGTTTTTGTACAATATTCGACCTCTGAGGTTTAGTAATTTATTACTAATTTTAATGCGTTATATGAATGTTATAAAGCCAAATGTAGTGAGATATACATAAAATGTGAGTTAAACCTATTTCAGTAGGATTTGGATTAACGCCTAACAGAATAATTAAGTGATACAATAGCAAATGTTTACAGCTTATAAGTATGAGCCTATCATACTGTAATACACACACATAAATAGTGTCATCTTGAGTTCCAAAAGCTTTTTTTATACGAGAATAATGAGAATATGAATATAAACACAACGCAAGACTTTGCAAAAATTGTATTATGCAGTTTCTCATATGCTTTTATTTTAAGACGTAAATTGTTCAAGTAATATTTATCAGTTACGTATTAAAATTAATTCTGCCAATAATCGTAATAAAATTAATACAAGTTCTGTAGTATTGAGATAAAACAAATCGAATATATTGCGAATAAATATACAGGGTGTATGTGCTACTTAAATTTAAATTGTGTTAGGCTAGAATTGATCTTAGTATATCATCATTAAGTTTGCTTTTGATACTTTAGATTCTATTTCCTGAGTAATTGCTTTTTCTTTATTGAAGTTCAACGACGTACTGGTGAGGAATATCTTAAAGTTTTAAAACTATCTTTGATATTGCTGAGTCCAATTTAACTTGATATACGAATGCAACTCAATTTATTCCTCACTATACCCATTTGGGGAAAGGCTGCGCCTCTCTACGTGAGAGGTCATAGGTTCGAGTCTCGTGGAGATCAATAAAAATAATAGGTTTGAACAGTTCAATCGTTGAAACAGTTTAGTGTAACTGATTAAGACCTCACGCTTTATAAGAACCATCTTGAAAATCAACGTAATCTGATTATCGCAACTACTGTTTAACCATGGCCATATACAGAGCAATGAATGATCAATTCGATCAATTTAAGCACGTAACTATAAAAATATATAATTTGTAATATTTAAACACATGTTTTATAATGTAGTAATAATTGTTCAATTTATAAATACGATGATTTATATCGTAATATTTGTTTGAGACGTTAACATACAGGATAATCGATCAATGTCCTTTTTTTCAAGAAAGCCTAACAAAAGGATTAAGAATTATATTGAATTTATATAGAATGGACTATTACTAACATACGTGAATGAATATATTCAAAGTAAATTATGAAGGGTTTTAACGGAACTTGTTTACCAAGAACATCTATAATATGCTCATCATTTCATCCAATTCGTGGAACTCATAGTGTGAATGAAATAGGTAAATTTGTATGAAATATATTAAAAACCATTTTTCATATTTGCGTGGATTCATGTACGTACTCTTCTAGTATAAGCATTAAAATTTTAAATGATAAACATTCTTAAGAAGATTAAACTGAAATTTAAAGTGGTACAATATAAAATCTATAACATATACAATTCAGCCATTTAGATCAAGAAAATAGTTGTGGAATCCTGGATGATTTTAGATATTTTGGACCAACAGGAGAGCGTGTTTTATTATTAGATTCCGTAGAGACGTCCCTGGTCATCCAACCAACAATGTGATGTGTTTCGTATGTAGACATTCCAATATTGCAAGTATGCAACAGTACAACCATACAATATTGCCATTCCGAGGACTTCAGCAACTCGTGAAGGTTTCTGACTATTCTCAATATTGTACCCACAGTACAGGATATTAACTCCTGTTAAACATGTAACATATAAGAATGCATATATCAACAATAAATACAATTTATTAATAACGTAGAATTTAAATACAATTCCATTTGTAATAAATATTCACCAAGATCGTAAATATGGCCACGTTTAACAGACGTTTATGGATCAGGAAATAAATAAAATATTCGATTGGCTAAGTTTTGATGAAGTCTATCACTCGAGGATTTTAAAAAAATACTCTCCGTCTCTCTCTATGTGTTTTTGCCTGTTTATTTGACTCTCCGCAAGGTATCTCGAAGATTTGAGAGATACATTGGGCCTATTTGAGATAAATAATGAACTATTATTTTGAACGTATGCATGGTCTCATTTTTATATAAGCAACAACGGTTTCGATTATGTTGCATACCATTCCTAAAATCCAGCTCGGTGTCAATTCTGTCAGTTGGGGGATGTAATATGTTATTTTTTCCAGATGGTCTGTCTGTTTGTAGCTATTCATAGCTCGAGAATGAAATGTGCTAGATTTGAAATAATGTTTAAATGCAACTTCAATGAAGCCTGTTACGCGGTATGTGGTACTATTTCCATATTTTATTTAGACCTAATATGTAAGGCCTGTGACCTTTCACAGTAAATTTTCACAATATTCCGAGATTATAATATCAGCGCGTATATTATTTCACATATTTGTATCACAAAATAATTTCATTAAGTAGAAATATATTTTGTACCATGTGATATTTATTAGTATATCACCAAATATTATCCTTAGAGAAATAGCAGTTAGTTAAAGACAGAGTGCTGAAGCATAAAGATCTTATTAACTAAAAGCCTATTCAAAGGTCTGATGACGGTATTATTCATACGGAAATAGAAATATACATTTGGGATTTATATACCACTTTGGGTGAAGCAGAAAACCAACATAAGTTCTGTCGTACCGTAAATCTGAAGATATAAAAAAAAACTCTAAAATTCTTTTACTGTGTGCTTCTAAGTAGTTTTATTACAGAATATAAAGAAAATGCAGCTTTTAATTCTGAAACATTATCGACACAAACTTTTAAACATAAATATTACTAACTGTCATAAAAAATGTTTAAGGTAATTTAATTGACCACGCCTTACTTTTTTCCAAGCCAAATCTCCGCAATAACTAGTTAATTAATTGTTTGCTTGTTATGTTAAAGAATATAAGAAGAATATAATGTAAGAAATGTTAAAGAATCTTTCACAGGATGATTGCAATTTTTCGGCTTAGATTGAATTTTAAAAAGTGTCTTGTAAAACGTGTTGTCTATCTGCTTTGACTTAAATGTAAAATTTGTATGGAATGAATGTAAAGTCTTAATTGGAATGTTGCTAAAACTGCTTAGAATCAATAAAAATCAATTGGATTTGTTGGAAATTCTGCTTCGAAATATATTATAAATATTATGAAATCTTCTTATTATCAGTGTAAAATATTTTGAGAATATTGTAAAATCTGTTTAAAACAATCTACAAAGAATGTTAAAAAATCTGCATCTAATCAATATAATATATACTGAAAATGTCAAATCCGTTTCGAATCAATGTAAAAATCTATTGGAAGTGTGTTCAAACATGCTTCGAATCAATGTAAAATCTATTAGAACCGTTTGCCAAATATGCTTGGACACGTTGTAAAATCTAATTAAAATGTCGAATAATGTATATTGAATTAAGACAAAATCTATAAAAACTGTAGGTAAAATTACTTCTAAAATATATTAGAAATATTTGAAAACATATCCTTTGAGTCAACGGAAAATCCATTGGGAGTGTTGTAAACTCTCTAAAAAAACTATTAATAATTTTGCCAAATATGCACCGAATCAACGTAAAATGCTTCTTATCAATATAAATAATATTAGAAATGTAGGCAAATCTGCTTCTAAAATATATGTTTTTTAATATGAATTTTTCTAAAATTTGCTTCGAAAAAGTATACAATCTATTGGACTTGTTCGTAAATCTGCATCAAATGGAATGATTCACTGATAAATATAATGTGTTATTGAATATTTTTAACAAAGCAATATCCAATATAAATGTTATATCTGCTAATGGGGAAAAAAAATAAATAAAAAAACAATATATATATATATATATATATATATATATATATTTGTTGACTACGCATCTATCTTATTATCTATATAGTAAAGTGTCATAATACAAATCATTTTGAAATATCTTCATCAAGAACGCTAGGGTCAATATCTAAATCTGCTTCTGTATATTTGTCCTTACTGTTTTGGCCAAAAATAAAATTTTAATGCAAATTGTTTCTTAGATTGTACTTTTCTTAGGAGCACAGTACATATGAGTTTAAATAAGGACATACTCACTGTTAGTTTTTATCGCTGACAATCAACTAACTAAATAGTTATTTGTATTTGGCTTTCCTATTGTCCAAACTTTTGAATACGTACCAACCACAGGATAAATTTCCCTAAGGACTCTGTGCTGTAGAAACAGATGAGTTTGAGTATTGTCTGATCTTGAATCCCCCATAGGTAAATAGAATTGAAGTTAGAAACAAAGCTTGGTACACTATTTACTAAAGTGTTTGTTTGCAAGTTCATTACCCGTCAGTTTAATTACATGTCATTAAATATTTGAAAATTAGTTACATTTAGATGTAGAACAGTTACAATTATTAATTTTACGTTTATTTCATGTTTTATATATATATATATATATATATATATATATATATATATATATATATATATATATACACATATATTAAAACGGGAGTATACAATTATATATATATATATATATATATATATATATATATATATATATATATATACTGCCGTTTTAAGGAACCCAATCATCCGCAATAAAGTTCTACTTAACTGACTATTCCTTGGCCCTTACGAGCACCTTCTGTCCAGTGTCCGCAACACCACCTGATTGCTATACTGCTTTGCATTGCATACAAATTAGGCGTTTACTCTTTTGATATTTTTATTGATAAATTTGGTTCTCTTTGACCTTATGGTCCCAAAGTCATTAGTTTTTTCATGGGTCTAAGATCTATTGTCAAGGGTTGTAGTCCAGACGTGCAATCTCCAAAACAATACTTTTACAGACATAGTCATATAGGTTCCGTAATAATGTGTACAGTTCTTCTACTGCAATAATTATTGTTACGACTAAAATTTTAAACTAATTTATTCTAATAGGATAACGTCTGGAAATAATATAGTTTTATGACTAGAGCCTAGCGGTGACACTTTTACGTAATGTGTATATTGTACTACTCGAAAAACAGGATGCGAATTAAAACTATTGATTTTGTTACCAAGAATGCCTAATAACTTGCGCAAACTTAAATTTGACAATCCAGAAATATTTAATCCATGGTTAGCTCTTCACCTTCTGAAAATGAATAAGATTTTTTAACATCCTTTTATGATGGATGTTACAATGTTACCTGTTACCTTTTTAGAAGCGTGATTAAATTTGTTAAAATTTTACACCGTCATAAATCATGTGGAAATAAAACAAACTCAAACATTTGGCAAAACAGGAGAGTCAAGAATACGTGTTGAGAATGGAGATTGGTTGTGTGTGAAGTTGCAGACTAAGTATTGCAAGTTAATCACCTTACACATAACTAAAGTCTAGGTAAACAATTGAAAAGAAATGTGGTCATGAGAAAAGCCTAAATCAGTTTGAAAAGTCAAGGAGTGGGAGTGAAAATGTTTATTTTGATCTGGATGAATGTAGTGTTGTTTAAGCTCGTATCCTGGCTAACACGTCGAAGGATATAGCTTTGAAATTGTGGAGGATATTTTGGTGATGAAGAATGTGTACATCATTGATGGACTGTACCTATTCCTTACATTTCTTTTAAATATTTTGATTTTCTCAAAATTTAAAAATTACATTTAGATTCTTTATGATTTTTCCGCTCTCTTTCACGCGATTTGGCGATCTCAGAATGGTAGCTGTGAACACGATTGACACATCTCGACTGTATAAAATAATTAATAATGGATTTCTCAGTAAAATTTTTGCATATTCTTAGAGGAACAAGGTTATTCAGTGAGATATTCTGTATTAGGGAGTCTGTCTCCTGTTATCGTATATGGGCATTGCTTGGAATTGTATTTTAGGTAGTGTGGGTAGCAACGGCCTTCTAATTATTCCCTTCCTTTTCAATACAAGGTTGGTGTATGACACTTCACCTGTTGCGTAACATTATACACTTAGGATTCAAGCAAAAAAAGTATTTTATTAATTTAATTAGGCTATATGACTACTTTATCTGGCTTATTATGCTTCCCTATAAGTCCAATGTAATAATGTTCACATCGCTTGGCATATGTTCACAAAAACAAGTACAATCATCGAATTAATTTTTGCTTATATATAAATAAATACTGCGTGTGTGTGTGTGTGTGTGTGTGTGTGTGTGTGTGTGTGTGTATTCGCCCGGCACGTGAGAGATCCGGGTCCGATTCCCGGCGTCGCAAGTACTTTTTGTGAATCTGTGTTTATTGAAAATAAATTAGGCTATTGCCACTTATACAAATTAATTGAATGTAAATAAATGTCATTTGACAGGTATTTGGTCTTCCGATCATATGTTAGTTTGGTTATATAAACACATATGTGACAGATACGGCCAAATACAATATAATTGAATCGTAAAAAGTAAGGGCTCTGTGGTCTAATGGTAGCACGTTTACCCGGCAAGTGAGAGATAATTAGTTTCAGTATCCGAGGATACTCAACAGAGGAGAGAGGTGATAACTTCAATGTGAGATCCTAACCGCCTGAGTGCAGTACCGGATAATTGACAAAACCGAACCTTCTAGCTGATTAAAATCTATTACACGACGACAGTACTACATTTCATAGTGCATCTATGTAATATATAACTTTGTAACTGAACAGAATTTCTAGTCACCTTAATAAAACTACACATATTCCATTCATTGTACTGTAAAATGATAATATAAAATTGATTGATTTGAACTATGAAATGTTTATTAAACCAAATTGCATGCGTAAATTGTGTATGCATAAGTTTAAAAGTATCAATGTAATGAAATATTGCAAAATTGTAATAACTGTTATTTAAAATATAGTGTATAAACTCCAATAAAATATTACATTATGCAATAAGACATCTTATGATTGGATCGCAATATAAATATAATTTGAATAATTTAAAACTGAACAGGATGTACAGGTAAAGTGTGGCTGAACATCGTCGTGTTTGCTGCCGAGTGTCAGTGTTATGTTGAGATTTTCATTTGTGCTTCTACTGAAGTTTGGAGCTGGGTCATCATTAGTATATATTTGTGTTGTTGCAGTAAAAGGTTTGAAGCAATATATTTTAAATATCATTAATTGCAATATTTATATTCTATTTACTGTCGTAAAGGTTAACTTACAATTTAATATTCACCTCCTGAAGAAGAAGCCGGATTAATAACGTTTCTGTTGTGACAAAATATAATAATATCGTAATCTTGTAATAACTTTTATATCGTCTATAGTAAATAATAGTCATTATCATTTCTGAAACAATGAATATCAACAAGCTCCGATGAGTGTTACATTGAGCTAATGTATTTGCAAGTTGATGCAAATAGTTCTGCTTTAAGTTCCGTCATCAATCAGAATTGTTGTCATCAATTTAGCTAGAAAGTTACAGTTGTGTATTATAGTCAAGAAGTTTAACAGTATTTCCTTACATTAGGCAATCCTGTTGAACACGAAATTCCGTTAGAGCTCCTCCTGCACAATTATTAATTTCAATCTATCTATTTCGGTAATAGTAAAGGCTCTCTATAAACTTTACTAGTCATACGCCCGTAACAGTCCCGACAATATTATATTGTTTTTTTCATGCGATAGGTTTAATAATACATCACCATTATTACTAGTCCTGCTATTGCTATTGCAAAAGTAAAACACGTGATTCGGGTTTTTTTTACTTATTTCCAATTTCTTTACTGTCGTAAGCTGTAGTGATCATACTAATAGCATGATTCGGGACCAATGTACAAAGGTAATTTTGTTAGTAACTTATCATTTGTTTTATGTTCTTTTAAGTTTTTGCATAGTTTTTACATGCAAGTGCTTTTTGTATCGTATTTTTATATATATATATATATATACATATTTGTATGTATCTGTATATAAATATATATATATATTTTTTTTTCATTTGTAGGCATAGAAAATACCTAATTTATTTTTACACGAAACAAAAAGATTTATATAGATTATTTCTAAACATGTGCTAAGTAACAAGGATTGTATATAAATTCAAACTATATCTGGTAATTGTGTGGAACAGATTAAAGTTTTTGCCAACATTTTAGTACAATTTTTTGTTATCACATGATTTAAGTAACAATCATAGTAAAATTGCAAATATAGTAAATTTATTTCACTCAAAATCGTGCATTATTTATTAGTCTCCACAACATCAATATTTAACAGACAAAATGTTATTTATCTTCCTCTTAGTGCAGCGTCTCATATCCGACGTAGTTACAGACAACTCTTCAGCACCTAATTAGGCAATTTAGAACACCTCTTCATAGATTTTTAGTCTAGGTGTCACTTGCAAAATTTCGTTTTGAGCTTCTTCGTTGCTGACTTATTTTTGGTCTCTTCAGACGACCTCTAACTCTAAATTTCAGGAGTAAATTATGTGAGAGTCGGACCTCAGAAGCTCCGCTAAACGAAAGGTGGAAAAGAGCTGAAATCGAAATTACCACAAATAAACCCTACTAACAATGCCAAAATTTTATGAAGTCAATACATCTAACACCATTTGTACTTATAATATTTAATGGCATTAAAATAAAAACTTATGGCATATGATAAAAAAGGAATAATATTATTGATTTTTATGTAGGAAATATGCTGCTCTGACGCTCCTGTATGAAGGACAGGACTATTTAAGCTTGAAAAGAACTTCTTTGCACCATTTTTCACTAATAATGTCACCTGTAGCAACCAGTATTGGTTTATTACTGTAATATGTCTTGCAGAAAGGGTTATATCAGATTGATCTCGGCTTAATTTTAAATAGTTTAAAAATAATAATTTTTACATGGGTAGTAAATGTGTTAAAATCTAATTGCAGAATATTTTGCAGTTAGATACTTACAAATGCTAAATATTTGTTTGTTTCAAGATACTTTTTGAGATGGAAGGATTGTGAAGGTGGCAGCACATTTTAGACATTCATCAACTACTTAAATTTTTTTCATTTATTGTTTCTTAATACTTATTGATTCCAGAAGATGGCTAGTTAAAAGTTTGCAACTACAGGAGCGTTATGAATACTGTTTGGACTGAGTGACGAAGGTACGTGTTAATATTCGTAGTCTATTCACCGCTCAGAAACTCATTTCTTCAATTAAAATAGGAATATTTGTTTAAAAAACATAATGTTAAATGAAAAATGTCTACCAGCGGTTTTCGGTCAGTATGATGTAATAAAATTATTGTTAAGTATATTTATATATTCAATAAAAATCTAATGGTGTCTGTCTCTATGTTAGTGTGTACGTTACTAATCACGTAAACAATTCTGGACCGGTTACATTGAAATTTTACAGGACATTCTTAGGCTCTCTGTTAACATAATAGGCTTATTCCTATCTGTAAAATCCTTCCGGGCTACGCCTCACTGGTTTCGAAAACTCCCTTTATGGTTTAAGCAGCAGATAGTATATTGGTTTTTGTAATAAAATGGTCTATGTAAACCTTATAATGTGGTAACACAATCATATTTTTTATTTATATATTACAGTTATAAATTTATTTATTTTTATAGAAACAAAAGCGTAGCGTAAGCTTAATATTAACAAAATTTCTTATTTTAACATTGTGTGTATCACTGATGAGCACAGAGGTTATCCAGGAAAGAAGAGAGGAAGTTTTGTAAAAAGCTAATTTAAAATATAACTGTTATGAAATAATAAGTATGCAGTGCTTGCTCATTAGTGTAATGCAGTTATCAAAGACTTAGTTCCTACCTATCTTTTAATAAAAATTTAAAGACTGTTATAAGACATATCTCAATTGTTTTTTTAAAATAATTATGCCTTTTTGGACGAAATAAAATATGCCACCATAAAAACCTGATATTGTAATTAAATACATAGGCTACAGCTATGTACAACACCCTGAACCATTTACTTCTCAGACATACGTACGTGTATATATTACAAGTTACAAAATAAGTTTAAGTTTCAAAATGACAGCCGCTTATTATATCATGTGTTTCTTACTGAAAAGCTAAGAAGCTAAAATTTGTTTTTAAGTTTTTATCTCTAAACGTTTAAAGTATACGGCTGTATAAATACTTCAAAAACTAGGATGTTTTCTTTTTTCTCATCCTAAAATTAGGATCGCAGTTCTTATACGGTTATAATTTATTACTGTAAATAAAATTTACTTTCAAAATACCTAAAACCACCTGGATTTACAATTTCTGTATGCAACTCCCTACTTAAATTCAATTAGCTAAAAAATAAAATAAAAAGCTATGCCATATTATATCTTTGCGGCGAGCGCCACTATAGGTTCGATTTTGGCGCTCAGTTTAGCAGTAGCCTCGGACCCGATAGTCGGCAGGGCCGACCACTATAGATCGTCTAGTTACCAAGTTTTACAGTTAAGGAACGTTCGGAATCTTAACTTAACTATTAGTGTATATTATTTTCATCAAAGCTGGTTAGGTTTGGATAGAGGAAATTTAGTGGCGAATCCACAGGAGGTAATTAGTCCTGCGGAAAGACACCCCTCATCCGGTCACGACAGCTCGACGTCTCAAATATTGGTTGCACGAGTCCCAGCACCACTGTAATCAGCTTTTAATCCAAAATCACGCCTACCAATCCAATGTCTCATATTGGAACAGTATACCCGAGGTATTCAAACAATGTAGTAAATCACCCTGTGGGCAGCGACCTCACCAATGATGAGATAAATAAATTAGGTGTTGTTATTTAAAATAAGTTAAAATAATAAAATGTTATTGTGTAGTTTAAATTAAACATTTATTTTAATGTTTGTAATTTTAAATTAATGATCAATAATAAAAGCTGAACCTTTAATACTTTTTAATTTGTTGCCTTTTTCGATAAATTACATTTCAAACAACAGTATAAATCTCCTTTGAATATTTAACCAAGCAAAGTTTAAATACAAGTTACAAATTGTTGAAACAAGTTAAATAGTTTTCAATGATGATCGCTGGCAACCAATATAAGTACGCTTTTCAGTAGCCAACAACACTGTATTTATTTCACTAATTATAAATATGTTCCAATTATATTATTGATATTAACTTTTAAAGGACTAAGTTTCTATTTAATTATTACAGTTGCAAATCATTATTACAATGTTTTATAAGGATAATAATTGATAAAGTAGAATTTCAGAGTTTTTAATTCTGTCTGTTTGTGTTTTCTAAACAAGAATTACTCGTTCCATTTTAAGATAGTATTACGAATTTAAACAAAATTTCCTCCTTACAGTTAAAGATATTTCACGATCTCTTTATTATTACGGTTCAAGTATTCCAAATACAATTAAATTTTCGTTTTATATTGAATTACAGAAACAAGTTTTCAACGTTGAATGTACATTACTTAGCTGTACAAGCACGTAATTCAGTAAGCAGACAAGCATTGGTCCTCACATCTGGTTTCAACAATGAAGTCTAAATCTGTAACGGAGTGTTGGAGGACTAAGCAGATTATATAAATATTACTATATTTCAAAAAAAATATTTTATTTTTTCGGCAAATAATTTAAGATCCAACATACATAACGGTTGTAGGCCTATGTAATTTATTTTCGATTTTTAATTAAATAATTTGTTACAGAAATGGTTTCATGAAATTAATGTAACAACCAAATCTTTCATAATATTAGTGTTTTTTTGCTATTTAGTGCTCAACACATAATAGTACTATTGTCAAGTGAAGTTCAGATCATTTTTAACTAACATTTAGTTATAAACACAGGTAAGATAATAAGGTAGGGACATTGTAATTATTTTTATTGTCAATATTCTTCTTTTAGATAAAGCCAAATTTTTGCGTGCAAATATCTCATTACTTGGAAATATCTTTAATGCGTTTTAATTAGTTTTAAAAACTCAAATGTGAGCCTTCATGATACGTACTATGCTAGAAATCTAGCTAGAATTTTTTAGCCTATATTTTGTGAGACTAAATTGGGGTTTTCACCATCTGTGAAGTAGCTACTGCCTCCGTTTTAAGATGGCAGTTAAATAAAGAGATAATAATCATAGGTTAAGTTTTGAATAGCAGTTTTTTTTAATATACGTTGTAAAACGCCTCAGTTATATTTAATGAGTTCATCTCATGCTGTCAGACTAGACAGGAGGGGGAGAGTGAAGTGAGGGGAAAAGAATTAGATAATGGCCAGGTACAAAAAAGAACACTTTTAGTGTGTAATGAATTGAATTGAATTAAATCATAGTTTTTGAAGGATCCTTAATACCTCTGCCAACTTGACCTCAATCCAAGTCTTATAATAGGGCTATAAGAAAGTTGTGATTGTCAGTCAAACACAATATCAAAAGTCTCACCTTTTTTATATAACTTATTTTAAATAAACTTTCATTTAATATTTTACAAAATTCCAATCTAAAACATGTCTTACATGAATTGCTAGGAAATAAATAGCCGGCATGTGACACGTTGATGATAGATAGCTCGTTGTTGCTCTCCATTTATGGTTTGAAATTGTGTGTGGTAGAGGACTGGAGTTGATCAGCGAGTATGGGTGTAGTCTCTCCATCACCTTTTCTGAATGGTAGTAATTTTAAACAAGTTTTGGAAAGCACTACCTTTTAGATTCGGAAAATTGGCTGCAATAAACTATAACTGATTAACTCCTATCCAGATAATATTCCTCATACCCGTTATGCCACTTGTCATAGCTAACCAAACATCCTTCGATCTCCTCGGAAAGGAAGAGTAGGATGTGGCGAGTGCTACTATATGATGGAATTAGGAGCAAAATTTAGCAGTAGCCGTGGTCACGACAGTCCTGGGTTGACTAATTAGTCATAGTTTTATCAATGGGAATCTCCTACGGTCTGAAATTCCTGTCAACGATATACTAGCTGCTAGGGCTGGGTTGTGCCTTAGCCATGCAGCTATTGTGTAGAGAAAAAAAGGAGCTATCCACATTTCTATATCTCAATATCGGTTTAAAAAGTAAATCACCCCTCTCATGACCATATTTGATCCTGTCTCTAGGAATATTGCTACCGGAAGATTTATCAAAGAGTTTTCAGAAATTTGTGATAAAATCAGTGGTAACTAATCTGAAACCAAACAAGACAGCAAAAATAATTTTTAATAATCAAAAAGGTGTTTTTTAAATGCAACCTTAAATTTTCAATTCTAAGTGATAAATATGTTCGTGTTACGTTCTGAGATATTAACCTAAACCATGGCTGACATAAAAATGTCTTTAGTATAATATACTTCTTTTGCCTAACAAAAAGATTATACTTTTCATACTTGACATAAACTAAGTCTGCTGTTGATGTTCTATCCGATATATAAATACACATATGAACGACCAACATATAGTCCACATAAAAACAACTAATCTCAATGTTTTCGGAGCTGACAGTATATATATGATGGAACTTGCTGTAATGAGAAGTTGTGTTACTGTAAAATAAGTTTTAGAATACTTGGTATCAAACATTTCCCTGTAAGACTTCAATCAAATACCGAGTACCTGAGGGCAAAGCATTTTTTTATACAATATTATCTCTAACAGTTCGATCTAATAGCGATAACGCTTGGCTTGAAACTCGGTTGGGAAGTTCAATTGACTTACGAAGAACTACGCCATTGTTCCGAATCATTTAGTGCTTTTAATACAATATACAATGGAAAACTCGTTCTACATGGATCTAACTTGTAGTTTTTTGTAACCGAAATTCCCTTGATCAAAAAACACGGTCCAGTCAGGCCATGCTAAAAGTTCATCAATTGTATTCACGTTTTAACTAAACCATGACATGTAGTCATGAAGACATTTTGCAGGTTTGTAAAGAAGGTTACCAAGGTTAATTAATATATGGATAATAAAACGCACCTTTTGGGAGAGAAACGATATGTGTCTTGAAACTGTTGAACGGTACTGGATAACTTTAAATACATCGAATATGATCAGATAAATGATGATTATATTCCAGCTAGTAAGCTCAGGATAGTGGATAGTCTGGTAAAGATCTGTAAAATGTCTTCAAGTTCTTTATCTGATCACTTGATCCTTGGTTACATGAAAAGTGCTACATCATTACAGATGACTTCGGGGACTTGTTGCGGGAATTGACACTGCCATGTAAGAGGGGAAGAATTTCATGTCAATGAAATCGATGCCGATGGATTGGGCACAGTTGAATTTGAAGATATGATAGGTTAACTAACACATAAATTTGCTACTCTTTATTTGAAAACGGCAGTTTATTTTCAGATACCTGAGCTCAAGATCACTAAGAACGAATCTGATCTTGAATTAATGGTATTGAATGGACATAAAATAACCAAAGATAATGTATGCTACCATAGTAATTGTATAGCTATAGCGATAAAAATAACTGATCCTTCACAACCGCCATACAAAAACTCAACATACAGTAAGTGCTCTTTATAGCCTTATAAAAAAACATCTGAATTTGGTAAAACTGTTGTTATTCATTTATAAAAAACAAGGTAAGAAAGCTCTAATTGCTCTTAGCCATAATCCGGACTGTCTCTGGATATTAATGATGGGTAAGGTTGGGAGTGGATACGCATCCTGCCCATATGTCAAACTAACCAACCATGAAGGGATAACGGGCATAACTAGAAAAAGGGAAGTCCCTGTTCCAACATCGCCTTGTCAATTAGGGCAAGAGAGATGTCAATATCTCATGTTTATATTGCAGAGAACCTTTAGTGAATAGGGAACCCCACCGACTACAACGAAAAACCTAACAACAACATCTATCCTATTATTTTGACTTTTGCGGTTAGAGACGTATCGCTTCTAGAATCACTGGGTTGTAAGCGACAAATACATATTTGCTAGTCACAGTGTAGATTCATGTGAAAGGTATAAATCAGCCAGAATTAAACCCTCCTAGGGATACAAAGTTCTTATTTTTTTACTATATACTACTTACATACATGTTCAATATATATGACTATATTGACATAGTTGGGGTGAGGTAGACGTGCCGTACCTCCCGTCTTAGTTGATCTGTAGTAGTGGTAACGATATAATAAAGCCTTTGAAAGTGTTTAGAGTTGTTTCTTGCTAATCGTCATCGAACCTGCGGGTAAGTGAACTTTTAACTGGAGTCCAGTCAATATTCATTTTTAGTATTTTGAATAATCTTGGGAAAAGAAATATTGTGAAAATTTAATTTAATGGGAATCTAGGAACTTGTCCTTTTGATCTGTGCAATATAAAACTTTTACTTCTTAAACTGTGCCCTCAAAGCTTTAAATTACAGTGATTAACATTATGATATAATTCAGATAGCCAACAATATAATATATAAATAGATAACGAGTAACAATAAATTATCAGCGAAAATAACAATGTTACAATTAATATAACAACCAGTTTAACTGCAGGCCCACGATACGCAGTGTTCAGTGTTTGTGTCACTTGTCACGTCATTCAGTGCACCAGAGTGATGTCCACTGTGTATATATGCATATGGTATATATCCAATGTGTGTCAGTGAACCAGTATTTCACAGTGATCCAAAGCAAGTTGTCGGTGTTTAATCACTATTACGCCATTGTGGTTTTCTTTTTTCAGGTAAATCTCAGTTTAATTACATTTCTAAGTTTAATAGCCATAGTTCAATACATTTTTTGTAAGTCTTTAAGTGTGGTATATTCTCAATTTCATCCGGCAATGCATTAAATAACTTTGGGACTATATAATTCGGCAATCTCTGCCCGTACACGGTGTTGGGAATAGGTGTGACATATTTAATAACATTCCTTGTGTTAAATTTCCTTCTATACTTTTTTTTAAATTCCATATTGCCATAATACTTTGTCATGATATTTAAACGTGTACAAACCCTTTGGCATTAGTTGTCCTGCATAACTGTACATATATTCTCTTATACCTAGGTTTTGATCAAAGCCGTTACCAAACAGTGCCCTTAAACATTTTTTTGAAGACCAGCTAATATATTTAAATGGCTTACTGCTGCTGTTCCCCAAACAGATACACCATATCTTATATGTGACTCAATCAATGCTTTGTATACTGCTAGTTTTGCATTCTCACTAAGTTTATTTCTAAGTTTATGCATCATGGCAGTGCCGGGACATAGCTTTCTGTGCAATCTACTCACATGATCACTCCACGTTAATTTATTATCCACAATCAGACCTAGATATGATGTACTCTGAACCATGGCTATATTCTCACATTCGCACAAGCTCTGCTCATGCAGGCACTTACAGCTATGATATTAAATACTTATATCAATATTAATTTTCATGTTCTTAGGACATATATGCATGATGCTAGTCTTTTCTTTGTTAATAATAAGTCCTTTGTCATGACTCCACTTAGTGAACTTCTTAAATTCCTCCTGTAAAATATCTTGTACTCTCTGTAAGTTTTTATGCTGTGTCACCAATACCACATCATCAGCGTATGCAAAAATCTCACACATTGTAATTTTATTCAATATTTCGTTTTAGATAAATATTAAAACAGAGCTGGTCCGATCTGGCTTCCCTGAGGCACCCCATATTTTGTATTCTTCTCTTCCACTCAGCACGCCTACTGCTTTAACGGACAAAGGTTCTGTCCTTAAGATAGCTTGTGAACCATCTGAGGTAGGGACCCCTTACACCTATTTTGTACAGAGAAGCTACGATATGACTGCATTCTATAGTTTCGAAGGCCTTAGAAAAATCTATAAATAAGCATAAGCTATGAAGTCTGTTATCCATTCCATAATTCAACACGTTTACAAACTCCTCCAATGCTTGAACAGTACTGCGCTTTTTCCGGAAACCAAATTGCCTATCATTTAGTATATTATTCTCTGATAGATATTTATTCAAGCCATCTAGGACATATTTCTCCAGTATCTTCTCTATAGAGGGCAGTATAGCGATAGGTCGATAATTTCTAAACTCATTCTTGGATTTATTCTTATAGATCGGTCGGATTACAGATTTTTTTAGGCAGTTTGGAAAATCACCTTGAGAAATTGAAGTATTAATAAGCGTTGCTAAGGGTTTAGCTATTTTCCCCATTACTATTTTCAAATCTTTCATTCGTATGTTGTCTATACCTGGGGATTTGTCAGGGTTCATATTTTTAATTAAAGCCATGATCTTTTCAGGTGTAGCTTTTGGTATATAAAAATTATGTCTTAGCTCTTCGTTGGTCTCATTTCTAGTGGAAATATTTTTCTACATCTACATACCCACAGGAATGCTTTAGATTATCCACTCCTTCAATATAGTATTGAGCAAAACCATTTACAATCTCAATTATACTCAAAGTTTTACACATGCTTATTTCAATAGCTTTATCTACATTCCCTTTTTTTGTTTCTGCCGAGTAAAAGGTTAATATTTTCCCATACTTTCCTTGTGTTATTTTTGTTTCTTTCAAATATATTTTTATAGTAGGCATTTTTTTCTTTTTTAATCATATTGTTCAATCAATTTCTTAATCGTTTATATAAATCTCTATGTCTATGGTTTGAGGGGTCCCCTTTCCATAATCTAAATATTCGATCTCTTTCCTTTAGTAATTTTAGGGAGTTCTTGATTCATCCAATGTTTAATAGGCCATTTACTACGAGCTTGACTCCGTTCTCTGTCCCTCCCACTTTTCCTGTCTATTGTAATCGTGCTTTCCTCATAAATCTTTGCAAATTTCTTAATAAGTTTATCAAATCCTTCATTCACAGTATTATACCCGTCCACTGTCCATTGTTCCTCCTCCAGCCTTATCCTTACTTGTCTATCCTTTAGCCTTATAATTTTTTTCATTCTCTGTGTCTCCCCTCTCTTCCTCCAGATAGTTTCTATCCTGGCCACTACCGTGTAATGATCAGAGATCTTTACTTTTACTACGCCCGTATATATTCTTTCCACAGGTCTTTCCAGCGAGTAATAAATATGATCGATGCATGATCTTACTAAACTTCCTACCCTTATTTCTTCCCTTGTATAGTCCCATATGCCTCTGTCTAGGCCTAGGTCTGCTAGTACCGCTTCATATGCTAAGGTATTTAAATCATTGCTAGTCATTGTAGTATTAACATTTACATCTCCTATCAGAATCATATTTTTATGAATTTTAATAGCAGTCAGGGCCATATTAAACTCTTGTGTGGCCAGCTGGAGGGAAAAAACCGCTAGAAGATGTGGGCGGTCTATATACTGCATGTAGTGCTACTTTGTAGTTATCTCTCGACCCTATCAGCTCCAAATTCGACTGTGATATGTTCATAAGTGCTAATGTTATCCAGTGTAATGAGTGAAAAGTTAAGAGTGTTTGCATTGATAAACATTGCCAGTCCCCCTCCCCCCTTGTTCACTCTTAATTTACTTACTCTAGTATAACCTGGGATATTGAATAGGGCCAGCTCGTGTTCGTCGCAAGAAACCTCTGCCAATACTAGCACGTCAAACTTTATTTTACCTGTCACCAAATGCAAAATTAAAGTATCCCAGTGCTTTATTAATGACCTAATGTTTAGGTAGACTATGTCAAGACTGTGAACTTTCCTATTTACTGTGGTATACCACTCATCAAAATTGTTTATAACTATTGAATAGTAAACGTTCATCAGTTAAATCCACATCCATGAAAGATTTGAGCAAACAAACAATAAAAATAACAGAATAAATATATAACACAGTAGCCTACACAACAATAAACAACAAGACTCAAAATTATAACACCCTAACTGTAATAGACAATGAAAAATCTCAACCAAAACATAACAAAGGCTATATATACCATATGTAGGATTGTCCCCATGTCTCTGATCAGCCAAACAATACCCAAAAACAAACAATAACAAATTCAAACCATGAACACAGAAACACAAACAATTAAAGCAATTAATATCTGCAAAAAAACTAATATTTGATGAGAATAAAAGGAACATAAAACAATAAATTAAGACGTACTGTACCATTACCGGCAAAAAAGTGTAATTTCAAATATTACTATAGGCCTAGCAACACTGATGCTAGGCCTACACAATCCTGCTGAGGTCATTCCAAGATTTTATAACCAATACATCTTTGTCATTTTCCCCTTTTTTTGCCAGTATTCGCCCGCCACTAAACCAGACAAACCTAAAATTATGCGTCTTAGCTCTAAGTTTAGCCTCTCGAAGTAATTGTCTGTACTGCGGGCATAGGTTCTCATTAAAGTACACGTCACTTATATTGGCCCTTCTTCCATTATTCAGCCAGAGGTCCCTTGATGTCTTGGAGTAGTACTGAACGATGATTGTGGGAGGCTTTCCATCTCTCCTCGGCTGAAGGCGGTGAATTTTAATTTTAGAATTTTAATAAGAATATGTATTTAAAGAAGTAAAAAGATTGTTTTTGATATATTTAAGGTTGTATTTCATTTTATATTTGTAAATACTAAGAGATTACTTGGACAGAACTTGTAAATACAGTATGTTAATTTGTTATACGGCTTACTAGAACGCATGGGATTTTGTAATTCATATGTTTTAAAACAATAGTTGTGAATAGAGCATTTTTAACTAGACGGAACAACTTATTGCTATTATTATTTTTATACGATAAAACAATTACCGTTGCATATATTCATATACGATAAATACACGTAATTTCGACCTCCGTAGAAACAATTACATTTGACGATCAATATTTTATTTTAAAGGAAATTTATCAATCGATTTCAAGAAAAAAAGTTTGCATTTTTAATGAATACGATTGGCTCTTGAGGATTAGGAAGCACTCAACTTAAACATCATTGTTTAGTAGCGTGTTTATAACAATTACTTAGTACCTGATACAAGCATTGAAGAAATAACAGTAACAAATATATTTGATAAAACCTATAGCTAAACTGACTCTTAAGGATATTTTTTATATGTTTCTTCGAACGTATCTTTATAATATTTGGGTTTGTAGTTGGTAAAAACTGTATCATTTACATTTATATATGTACCTGTGAATGTCAATTCATAATTTTGTGGTTTAAGAGATGTAGTTTTTCTATACTATTTATGAGGATAATATTGTGAACAAACGTGGTGTGATATAGTTCGTTTAACGCGTTCTTCGTGTGACGTGCACCGCAACTCACGCTCTGTGTAAACAGGCCACAATTACAATTACGTGTCACGTGTTGTACATTGTGTGTGGTTCGTTTCTAACAATAGGTTAGCTTTAGGCTTACATGTTTAATTACTCCGTTATGGTTTAAATTTGTTCGTAACGCTTTTATGATTGGATCTTTTCCTCCGTTGGTTTTCAGAACTAAACATGAATTACCCATAAAATAACATGAATTTTGAGGTAGCCAATTTGTTATGTTTCTATTTACAAAATAGACATGAGATTTTCAGGATACTGAGATATTCAATGGCACTAGGATCTGACAAAACACGCTGCTAGGTACTATACCGAACTTTGTTGATTTTGTCATTTACTGAAATAATCTTGCCAATGGCATTGTATGTTTAATAGTATTATGGCCTTTATCGCAAGATAACAAATTCAAGAAACGTCAAGCGTGGTTGCTTCTTAAATGGGTGGCCGCTGAGGGATCCATTCTTTGCAAGTATCATGCTTGTCCGACTATTAGTAGTAGTTGGGAAGTCATGTATATATGCCGTTGGCCAGGTTAATTCTTAGAGAAGGCTCCTCATGTTTAATTTTTCCTCGTAAAATAAGACAAATTTTAACTTATCGAGAATATAATAAACACTTCCAGTTCAGGTCTTATCCATCTTAACATTTGCACACTGTGTTATTTCTTCAAGGATTCGTCCCTTGAAAAAACCTGCTGTGTATGTTTCGTATTCTTCCAATCTTGGAATTGTTATTTACAAAAGTATTGTTTAATTTAATGACTACATCAGAGTCAGCTGCTGGTGTTTAATTTATTTACTATTTAATGTTTAGACATTTTTAACTAGTATATATTAATAACATTGGCAATGTATTGAACAAAAAGGTATTACTGGAACAACTTATTCGTTCCATATCACAAATATTTATAGAAATATATTCAATCCAGAGTTCGTTATTATAGGTTTTCAAACAAATAGATAAAATAATCAAGAAAAAAATCCTTCAACGTTCAATAGTTTGAATGTAAAAAATGTCAGAGTAAAATTGAACGGTTCTTATTATCCAGATGAATTATAAAATTTAAACATTACCGGAGGTCTTTTCAGAATCATGTATCAGATGTATCAAGATTTTAAGAAAGTTTAATAAAAAAATATGGAAATGTATTACAACCCCAAAAAATTTATAGCAAATAGACCCATTTATGTCATTGATACAACAAAGAGTTTGACAAATATTTCTGGTTCAAAGAACGATATAATTATCAATATGGATTTTCAAAATTCTTTTACAAACGCGATTTGTTATGTTGTTTTTGTTTCTGAGAAATTTTTATCATATGACGTGATTAAGAATGATATTAGAGAAATCCAGTAAAATTTTAGATTTCTTGATTTTTCATAACACAGCTTAAGAAAGTAGAAGCAAACAGCTATAGATTCGGTTATTTTTAGTTCGTGATTTATAGATTCGTTTATGGTTCAATGAACAGTAATTTTACAATGATTTTCTGACTGTCCTAAAAGTGGTCTAGAAGCGGCATATTCATATCTACTGACAACCCTATAACTGGAGTTAATAATAACATAAGTATACGTATATATAAGTTTTATTTTGTACTACTGGCAGGTTTCTTTTAAATATAAAAATTATCCACCTTAGTGTTACCTGCGTTTGTTCTTTAATATATGATATTATTCTGTACTTTCTTAAAATAAATATTATTTGAGAAATACCGTTTTGAAAGAAGGTCAGGTTCATTTTAAGCCTCCACCAAATGTTGAACCGTACAAATGACGTTTCGCGCACCCTAAAATTTAGACTTGCCGAAACCTTTACTATTAATTGCATAGGAGCCAAGGAATAATTTGCACTGCATAGGTACACAGCCTAGTTTTCTTGTAATAAACAGAAATCATTTCAGAGTTAATATAAATCGTTAGTTACGCGAAGTTTCTTTGAGCTTGAAGTCTGAGGTGATATAAAGCGGTACATTATTTTAAGCTAGTTCATGTTTTAGATGATATTGTTCTCAGTTAGACACGTAAAACCAACCGTCAGAAGATGATATTACCTACCTGATAAAGGGACAAAACTCTGAACTTAAAGTCCTGTACATTTTAAGCTTAAAGCTATTTTAAATGTATTTACGTGTTTAAAGAGAATTTCATATTTTTAACCCCTTTCATACCCTTAGAACTCAACTTCCGCCAAATATAGTGTGGTTGATGGTCTACTTCCTCCTTAGGAAGATCTTCTCTATCGATATCAGTAAAAATCAGGTTGTGTCTTTTGCAAGACAAAGTGGCATTTGGCTCCTTGACTGAACCCCAACCAATCCAACAGTTTTTCTCCGTAGCAAATAAAATAAAACTAGCCATCATATAATCTGTCAACCAATTCCCTAGAGATTTATGGTTAATAATGTGTCGTTTTTAACGTCAATTGCGTAAAGAAGAGTATTTCAGTGATACCAAAATATATTTCTATGCCCACAGTATTTTCAAGACCCATCAGAATGCCATAAACTAAACTCATTATATAATTAATATTTAAACCTTTATGTTTACATTATTAACAGTTATGTTTCAAACTATAATGCGGATTGGTGAACGTATCTTGACATAATGATATTATAGGTTATTCTACTAAAATGATATAATTTTAGGCAGCTGTGGTTGAAAGTGAAGAAAAGTTTGTTCCTTGTAACCCTATTTTGCTATTCAGATAGCGTAGAAACTAACACAGTCAACATCTATTAGAAGTTGATATCATCACTACCCATACCATAGTCTGAAATTCGCGGCTTTCAGTGTCAGTTGCTACAACTTAACAACAGCTGAGATTGACAGATGTGTCTGACGTTGTTGCAGGATGTATCGAACATATAATCTCACAGTTTACTGTTTTTACTAGCAAAGAAAAACTTTTTTAACAATCTTGAAATTAATTCTTAGCTTTTTGAATTTCAAGCTATTTTAGATTACACGTTGCAGAGACCAATATTCATGGCTTTGTCAGAACTATTTGATTATTAATTATTATACAAGACAATTAATTAATGTAGCAAAATGTGATTACATTATTGTAGAAGTTAGTTTTAAAAAGGATTATAAAACACTCGTCCAGAAAGTAATAATACAAGTTGAGTTTTGAGTTTTCATATTGAGTTTTGAACCAATAAACTCAAGGCCTCATTTTAAACGGACTTAAAAATAGCACTATAAAGAGATACACACATTGATTTTGACAAGTTGTTTTTAAGATATATCGGCTTAAAAAATAATCGTAACAACTGATTTGGAGTCATATATATTTATCAACATCTGGCCGACTACATTCCAAATCTTAGAAGTAGTATTTCTAAACTCTGCGTATGCAATGAATGTGCGATCTTCTTCGTAAAAAGTAAATAAAGGTGTGAGGCTCTCTCTCTCTCTCTCTCTCTCCTTCCTCTCTCTCTCTCTCTCTCTCTCTCTCTCTCTATATATATATATATATATATATATATATATATATATATACATTTTCAGAAGAGATGTCCAATTATTTAAACTACTCTCCTCACATAACAGTTATATCTGAGTTGGGAAATTCCAATTGTGAACCTGATGCTAATTCCCATGGATTTCACTATACTTTATATTTCGTAATCTAGGTGTATCTCATGATAATTTTCTTTACAGTAGTTTCCAATTTGATAAATCTTCATGCCATATTAATCTATGAATATCAAAATTTTATAGTCTCCCTTTTAAATTATACTATTTACCATTGAATTGTGATTGTACAGTACAGTAATTTATAAAAATGAGAGTTTTTTAAATACTGTGTATTTCTTCGATAATGGGATTATGACATAAGTTAAATATATTAACCTAAATAACACTACCTAATATACTTATATATACCCACAACGTAAACTAAATAAACATTTCACAATATATGACACAATATAAACGAGCTATTCACTGAAAGTTTTATTTTTATGGACATGGTTACACACAGCAAAATATATCAAGATACCAAGAGATGGATACCAATAAAATACACTCAAAAATAGTTTAAATATAATTAATGTAAATAAATCATGAAGAAATGAGATTATACTTTTGTTTGAAGATGTTTTGCCAAATAACCTAACCCTGATTTCTGTAGTAGATTCAGAAATAAGTTAGTCTTAGTATTTAGCTTTTGAGGATATTCAGGAAAGTGCAGAATTTAAAGTGTTCTCATAATAGTAATAATAAAAAGTAATGGAATAAGTCCATTGAACACTACTGTGTTTTTTGAGGATTCAATTCGAAAAGTTTAAAATTATAGACTTTACACTTAGAAATTAAACATTTTAAAATTTTCTAAATTATTAAATATAAAAAGAGTTATAAAAATAGTATTTACAAACTACTTAAAAATATTTGTTAACGTTACAAAGTCTTGAAAAGATTATTAAAACACGCATTATCAACTATCTTTAAATATATCTTTACGATTATTGCAAGACAATTACAAAGCTTGATAAAATTGCCTACTGATAGAAATATTCTGTTTGCCAGTAATATTAGATATGTTTATCTTCACCTGTTGAATATCCTGTGGTTTACCGAAATCGATCTGAAGCAAAATAATTTTTGCAGTACACGTGCAATATGTTATATGGTTAAAAATTTACTTAATTTGCTGGAACTAATATTATAATTCATTCTATTGGAATAGTTGTAATCATTGCTTTATGTGTATGAAATCTTGATAATAGTATGAATTTGTTTACAAGAAAGCACACATCATACTGCATACATAAAGTGGAAGACTTATATACTTGTACATATGAAATATTTTCCTTCATGGTTCACGGGTAAAACACATGGTTCAGCTGGAACGTAAAATTGAGATTTTATTGTCAACAGCTGATAGTAATAGTCCCCTTTAGTAACAGGCCATCTCGTAGTAATAGTCCTCCTTAGTAACATACCCCTCTCGTAGTAATAGTCTGCCTTAGTAACAGGCCCCTTAGTAATAGAACCCCTTAGTAACAGGCCTCCTTAGTAGCAGACCCCCTTAGTAATCTATTTCCCTATTTTGTTTTAAATACAAAACAAATCCATAGGCATTAGGCTTGTACGACCGAATATCGAAGGACCCGAAAGAACTTAACGAAAGAAGTAGCGTACTGACATTTGAAAGACGGACGAACTGCTGCTTTAGTCTTTTTTGACCAGTACATAAACACAGCTCATTCATGGACCCATGGGACCTTTTTTCAAAGTTTCCAGAACTTTTCTATCAAGAATTATTGTACGAAAAAAGAACAATGACACGATTTGAAGAAGGCCCTGTAGAGGTCTTAATAATATGGTAGTATGCAAAGTATGATGTACGCTAATACCTTCATTAACAAATTCAGCAAACTGGTAAGTAGAACAGTTTTAATGTCAAGGAATCCAATTGAATTAAGTTATCATAGGAAACCACTGAGATTGCATAAGCTATGAATACATTAATTAAATTATACAGTTATATAACAGTTTGTAGTAGTTACTGGGATCGTGGTATTTGGCTAATTATGTTGGTTATTTGAGTGGACTTGAGGGAAGTAATAGCAATTTAACTTTGGGTTCCATGTATTTAATAAAAATAAAAGAAGGACAAAGATAAAAATTTACTAAAATTAATTTTGAAAAATAATATAGTAATTACTACCACATTTATTTGAAAAAATTTACTGAGAGAAGAGAAATAATGTTGGATTAAAGAAATATATTTACATTTAACGGAGTTGTTTAGTATCATACTCACAATTTAAGCTTTTCTAAATTTTAAAAAGGTACTTGATGTTTTGCTGTATTTAAAATATTTCAAAACGTTTTTTTAACGTAAGCAAAAGAAATTAAGGTATTTAAAATTATTTCACTAAGGAAAACATAAGAACTAGAAAATAATACATATAATGGGGACGAAAACTTGTTTTTAAACATAGATGAAATAGCTGGTTATTGAAAAGGTTTTTTTTTCTTGCGTGCAACACTTAAAATGATATATAAATTAAAATGTAGACAGCGGCGTTCTCACAGTTTATAAATATTATTCAAAGGATTTAAACGAATCTTCTGTCTTTTCCCTCGCGGGAGAATACGTTTCATACACGTCTTTCGAGTTTCTGTTTGAGGCATTAATAAAACCTTGTGCCTGTCTTTAAAACATCACAGAGTGAAATAATTGTGAATTTCTTCGTTTCATTTTTAAGGAACTCAAAGAAATCGAATAGTTTTCTGGCAGTCTGTCTCTCTGCGCGTTTGTCAGTTAGTCTGATAAGTCTTGTAATAAAAGTATCAGAGACATTGAATTTGGTCCTTTTGGTCCAAGGAAAATTGCTACGGATTTTTGTGACAAGAGGTCAAAAGACATTGTCATTTGATCCACCAGTTGTACCGTAAATTAGTTAATTAAATTTCATACAATGTAAATTTCGCAACCTAATCAGCCAGTATAATATAATATTATTTTACATCCAATGTTCCGTAACTAAATTATTGGGCGGAGTAACTACCTAATTGGCACGCGTATGAATTTTTTCTTCTAACCCTTTGTAGCAGCCCAACTACGTAACCGATCAGACCTCGCGCGCTTTGTCCGTAAGTAAAATTTATCTTTTTCGTATTATTAAATTAGCCCTTTGATGCCAAACGTATAAAATGAATGCAACGTAAAGTAAAGATGTGAATAGTAAAGTAACTTACCCTTGAAGATCTTTTATTTGCTTGATGGAGATAAATAAAGGTTGTGGCGTCGTCCCTTATGGCGACGAGCACGTTGTTATAAATAGTAATTTGTATCATTAAATGGCTAATACCGTCGCGAATTTGTTTTAGGCGAGTTTACGTAGCTGATGTATCTCACGTGTTGTTTGAATAGATGGCTACCACTTCCCAACTCTACTTCTCTTCTAGAAATAACCGTTCTTAGACTACAGCTTCAATGTCTCGTGCCAAGACGCCGACACCCGGGTTGTGAGTCTACCTATTGCGAAGGGAAGTGAAATATTATTGTTTTGTAAAGTAAAACGTCGTACGCATAATTCAATAGAACATTGGATATTTTAGGCCCACCTAGAAGATATACTTTTTAGTTATTATATTCTAATTGGCAGCAACGTGGCATTACATAACTTTTCCTTTACCATCTAAAAGTGGTGCTTTTAAGTTTTCGTAATTAAACTGAACTTATAAGTAAACTTTGTATTTCTAGTATTTATTACTACGACCTCAGAAGTCACCACCCCCATGTGTTATCGTCATACGGTACACAGTCTATACGATAACTCTTTAAATACAGAGTTTAGAGACTTAAAACTTGGTAAACTTGAAATATTCCCTGTTAGTCTGGAAAGAAGAAGATTTATTGTGATTTCAAAGGCCAATGAGCAATCCGGTCGACTGTCTGTCTGTCTGTGCGATAATTTTTAAAAGGAAAGTCAAAAAGACTTAAAAATATGGAAAACCCAAGAAAGAACTCAATCGATGTTGATCTTAAAAATTTAATTAAAGTCAGAAACTCATTTGTTCTGAACACACGTTTACTGTTAATAATATTGTATTTAGTGTAAAATATTTCTGGAGAATTTTACTAAATTCTAAAAATATCACTTCCTCTAATCTGAGAGATTACGTTACAATATAAAAATAATGATATCTAGTGGTTTCAACATTGCAGTTAACTTTGGGATGTAACGCAAGTTTACGTTACATTCCAAACAGTCCTTTTTCCTAAGGACCCGAGACACTTTATGCATTTCTTTTCTTTTTCTAGGTGTTGAAAATAGACAACGGTACGATTATGATAACAGCCTACCACTAAATTTGCCATCGAATTTATTTTGGCTCTAGGTAATGAAGACTTTTGATGTGCGAGACATCTATTATTGTCGTGGATATTCCATTTCCATTTGTAAAGTAGCAAACAACCTTGGAATATTCAAATAACTATTTAAAGTTAATTTTAAGTAGTAGCTTAAAAAAATCGCTTAAATCCTCTTGGATTACAAAGAACATGGCTTTCTATTAACGTACTTATTTACTTATAGATCAGTCGGTTAAATTTTCTTCTAGACCGTGATAAGTTGTAATGTAGAAGGACGATTAGATGGAAAATAAAATTACTCACTTATAAACTTGGCTGCCATTAAAATAGAATCTTTGTCTAAAGATGAGTTGGCATTTGAACTGATATCTAGAGGTATTAAATTAAATAGTGACAGTACAGTAAATGAACTCAGAAAGTCCTTAAGACAGTATTTGAGAAACAATATTTTACCTACTCCTAGTAGCCTATTAAAAATAGACCACAATCAGGAAGTAAAACTTCTCAGTGAAAAAGTGATATATTTAGAACATGGGTGCAGTGAATTGAACAGTGCTAGTTCACCTTTAGAAATCACCAAATTCCAAGAAAAGTGTAAACATTTAATAAACCGTTTATTTTTAGACAACCAGCTAGAACTAAGTTCTGTACATAGTGAAACTTTATCAGCTTTAAAGTGTAGGCTAGTAAATGTTGAACAACAGTTAGCTAAAAACTTGCTACCTACAGTGAACCTAGAACAACTTAAAGTGTTAGAAGCCAATTTAAATGAATCATTAGAACAAGATGAGGCTATGGAATAGGCGGTGAAAGAACAAATAGGCCATATTTCTGTACAACCACCAACAATATCACAGCCTATTGCCAGTACCCCCACTTTGCCTGTAGTGCCTATTTATAATGCAAACAATGATTGTATTAGTTATCTATGTCTGGTTTAAATATGTTTAATAAGTTAAACAACCCTGTAGAACATTATTTACAAAATTTTACAGTAACAAATGGTTTAATAGTACCTGAGCTTATAGACTTTTTGAAAGCTTTGTTTAAAACTAAAATGTGAAACTAGCCTATCAGAAAATGAAATTTTAACATTGTTACCATGTTATCCAAAAGGTCCACTTTTAGCCAAAATAATACAGTGTAAGTCTGTCATGCCAAATTTCAACTATCTACACAGGGAATTAATTAGTGCTTTTATCCCTGTAGGCCTAATTGAAAGACTGAGACTAATTTTAGTTTATAGGCCACAAAGGTTTGATGAGCCACTGTATGAATACATCTATGACATCAAAGAGCTCAGTCAAGTTTTATTGTGTAACATAAGTGAACAGGACTTGGTAACTTGTATAAAAAGAGGTATTAAGCCTACAGATAGAAATAAGTTAATTTTTGAAAACAATCCCATTTGTTTTACAGATTTGGAAAATGTGTGTATAGCTAGTAACAATATAACCTTAAATGATAACTTACGGGACAATTTAAGTAAGACATATGTTAACAACATGTATCCACCACATGTTGAACTTAGAAAAAGTAGGCCTACTGTCAAAAACCCAAAGTTATGTTTCAATTGTAATAGGCCTGGTCACTTAGCAAAAAATTGATTAGGAATCCAAAAAACTAGTCGATAGGGGAGTGGTATTACACACAACACCTAAAAATATCCCTCCCCGGTTTCATAAGTTTAAGAATAATAATTTTATAAATAGTAATACAGTAAGAAAAGAAAAACACTATTTTATGAGAGTCTATGGTAAGGTAATTAAAAATTGGAGTAAATTAAACTATAGAAAACCTAATTTAAGACTAAATGTTAGACAGTGTAACAATATGCCTTTAATTGAAGCTATAGTGGGTAAAAATGTAAAAACAAACTGCTTGTTAGATACTGGTGCTACAAGAGATATAATTACACGATTCAAAATACACCCTGAAAAACAAATTATTAAATGTAAACACCTAACACATGCTTAAACAGATCCACTTACAGTAACTAACAGCTACGATTGTATTAATTATTGATAGTATATTGTTGAGTTTCTAAATTTTATTAATGTTATAGCATTGGTCAACTATTTATTTATCGTTGCTGTTACTGTATTGTTATTATTCCTTGTTATTTATTGTTGTTTTTGTTATTTATATTTATAGTATATCACTCTGTTATTGCCTATGTTGTTCAAGTTAGAGCTTACATAAGACTGTGTATATTGATTATGATTTGTCATCTTGATTGCTAAGTACTTGATTTGTTGAATTACTTTTGTAAAAATGGTGGAACCGTTGAAATAAAAAAATAAATAAATAAATAAATAAATAAAATAAATTAGTAAAGAATTTTATGATAGCCTATTGTTGAATAAAAATGTTTCTAAATTAATGAAGTCAGATGATAGAATTTTTGCTGCAAATAACACTGAAATAAAATGTTTTGGTTACTGTTATGCTAAGATAAAAATTTCTAAATTTTGTTGGAAAGTAAAATTTATTGTATTGGATAATTTAAAATGGGACATTGTATTGGGAAACCCATTTATATCTAATAGCAAATTAATTTTAAATCTTGATGGAGATTCATGTTATTTTAAATTCAATTGTAATGAGAAAATAACTATTGTCAGACAACAGCCTTTTGAACATGAAGTAAACAGCATTGATGTAAAAATAGGGTGCACTAGAGCTGAGGCTGAGATACAAAACCTTATAGGGGATTTTCCAAATGTTTTTAATCCAAAATTAGGAGAGGCTCTAGATTTGGAAGTGAGATCAGTTCTAAATGACCCCACACCTGTAAATATTAGGCCTTATTTTATGAGCCCTCCTACTGTAAATAAGATGAAAACAATAATACAGGATTGGTTGGACCAAGGGATAATTGAACCCAGTACTTCAGCCTACTCCAGTCCAGCCTTTTTAACCAAAAAGGACAGACTTGTAGTCAATTATACCGAATTAAATAAAAAGTTACAGAAAATTGATTTTCCCATTGGTGATTTAAATAATTGAGGCGGTAGCTGCTAGAAGGGCCTATCTCAAAAAACCATGTTTTTGAGAAAACTGCATTTAAATGTTTACTATTGGATGAAAGCCATTTATTTTGATAATTTATTCACTTATTATATTTTTTATTTTACAAACAGATTTCTGTTTTTATATTTCCACAGTGTAACTGAGTTTAATTACTTTTATTAACCCTACTACCAGCAGTAATAAAACCTTACATCGGCATGCTGTTTTGTAGCGTTACATAACGGTACAAAAGTTAAATAAAAAAATTAATTTTCTTACCTAATATTAGGGGCCTTTCTAGTTCAGACAAAATAAAACAAAGCAATAATTTACATCAACATAATTCTTTATTAACATGGTACAACCTAAACACATTTTAATGTTAAAATTAGTGTGTGAGAATAGCGTAATAAATACTGTTCACTTTTAGTTTTTACTTTGTCTATTAACTTAATCGGAAGGAAATTTTTCTGCATTCTTCTCAAAATAATCTACATAAAACCATCGGTTTTCTTCACTTACTGCAGACATAAGGGAAAGAACATCATCTACTTTACTTTTATTAATTTGTATGGAAGATGCACGTTGAAGATCAAGATCTGCGGAGAAAGTGCGCATGTGCTGAAACTGCTCATAAACTCCTGTAGAAAATGTTTTACAGCATGATATAGTTCCAGATGGATCATACATAATCACTGAATATTTTTGAATACTATACTTAGGTGTAGTTTCTGTAGGAATTCTTTTCATTTCAATTGATTTTGGATTACGTAAAAAAAAGGGAGCAAGAGCTTTGTCCCAGTTTACGATTATTGATGCATCGTGAACCAGTATGAACGGAGATGGTTTATGGCGAGAAAGAACTATTCTCTCAAGGTAGTCTTTGGGATTTTCAATTATTTCATTCTGCTTGAGCTGTTTTTTTACCAATCCAAAGTTCCTATCGCATTGATTGAAAGAGTGTCCCCTAACTGGAAATATCTGTTTAACCTTTACATTATATTTCTTTGACAACCATGAACAAAACTGTGTCATTGTGGCATTTTTATTCTGGCCGCCACACGCGTCCGACAACAGCACAACTTCTTTTATATTTTGAAGTTTGTTGAAAACCTTTTCAAAACAATCAAAAACAAATGACGCAACAGAGTTAGCACCCTTTTTTGACTCACCTTCAATAAACGTATAGAAATAGGATGTATCGTCATTGTGAACATGAACATTAAATAAATACAGCCATAAAAGCCTTTTATAAAATTGGGAAGTGATATTTAACTTGGGTAAGGGAAGGTTCTGGGAGTAGTCGAACTCCAAAACTAAGACATCATTAGATTGTTTGCACTGTTTGATCAAATCTTGTTTTATTTGTTTAAACCTTTCAGCTCTTCTTTTATGAACATTATAGTCATTACGGCATGGATCGTTTTGGTTGATTTCAAGCTTTTTCTGACATTGAGTGCAATAGTCACACACATCCGTTTTTGGACGTTTTAGAGCAAAGTTTGTCCTTCTAAAAAATTTAAAATAGGTTTTATATTTCATTGGCAGAGCATTGCCAGTTTTCTCCATGTAATACTCTGAAAACAACTTGTAAATGCCTATGATTGTGATAGTTGGGTCTTCAAAATACAGCCTATTTGACTTAGTATAATGACTAGGCCTATGTGGAATTTTCTTTAAATGTTCAGTAGCAAGTTGCCACACAGTTTCCCCGAGGCATTTCTTAGTATGTTTTCCTCTTCTCTCTTCAAAGGACTCCCCTGCCATCAACTTAGCCTGGATTATTCTAATCCTTTTTTGTGATACTTGAAATATTGACAAAATAAGATTTCGACATACCTGTAACTGTTTTCCATTAAAATTAATGTGATACTTCCAAACAGCAGATCGATCAATTTTCTTACTCTCACATTTAACCAAACACTCAGTTTTCTTATCCTGTATTGTCATGCAACTACTCAAGTATGAATCTTGACCACTTTTACCCAAAGGATTTCCGTAAAATTGGTTAAAAACGTTAAGTTGTTCATCAAATGAGAACTTTTTGTAGCACTCATCCCTTTTGCAACAAGATTTAAGTGAATTATTAACTTTAGGCGGAACATCTTTTCCCGAAGTGGAAGTATAACCTACGCCTGACTGCCGCTTTTGTTTCCGAACATTACGGCCCCACTGTTCAGTGCTAACTACTTTTCTCTTTACACCTTTTGAGTTAGACTTCAAAAGAAGTTCACCACTCATTTCTTCAGTATCTAACACCAATATAAATAAAACACTCAAATACTACTTGTAAGCTACACAATCACAATACAAAACAACAAGAGTGAGGTTATATTGTACAGCAGAAAAACACAAACACACAGCCAGCTGATGCCACCATTTTTCTATGCTAGAAGGGCCTCTCGACACATAGACGTTTAAATAGGTTTATCTTGACAACAAAGAGGAATATTTGAATGAGTGAGATGGAGGTTATACTTAAACATATGGAGAAAAAATATAAGCGATCTCCTCAAAAAGGGCCCATCTCGAGATAGGCCCTTCTAGCAGCTACCGCCTCAATTATTATCAACATCTTAGTGGAGCCAAATATTTTTCAATAATAGATTTAAGAAAAAGTTTTTTGCAATGTCCATTATCACCTGATAGTCAAGATCTTACCTCATTTAGCACTATATTTGGTAAATATAAATTTAAACGAGTACCCTTTGGTTTACATGTTGGTAGTGCTGTATTGTCCGCCTATCTGGATAAAGTCCTAGACAATATAAAATTTAAATATGTGATAAATTTTTGTGATGATATCTTAGTATACAGTAAAGACCTTGATTCGCATTTAGTACATGTCAGAGAGATTGTAAATAGACTAAGCAAACATGGCTTAACGGCAAACCTAGAGAAAGCAAAGTTTTGTTTTAAGGAAATCTACTTTTTTGGGAACTTAATAAAAAATAATAAAGTAACTATAGATCCCGAGCGAACAAGGAGTATAAGAGAATTTATGCCGCCTAAGAACGCCAAACAAATTTCACAGTTTTTAGGTATGACCAATTTCTTTTCAAAATTTATAAAATAATTATGCCGAATTATGTAATCCTTTAAATCGTTTAAGAAGGAAAAACGCTAAATTTGTTTGGACAAGTGAATGTCAAGATTCGTTTGTAAAGTTAAAAGAAGCTATAGTGAATCCTCCTGTACTCCAGTTAGCCGATTTTTCAAAGCAATTTATAGTAATGACAGATGCTAGTGGAATAGCCGCAGGTGGTTGTTTGTTACAGGAAAACGACCAAAATGAATTAATGCCAATAGCCTATTACTCTAGGAAATTTACTGATGCCGAATTAAAATATACTGTTTATGAAAAAGAGGCTTTGAGTGCACTAATTTGCATAGAAAAATGGCACGAATTTTTAGAAGTAAGAACCTTTAAATTAATAACTGATAACCAAGCTTTATCCTATGTCCTCAATCACAAAAGGAAGGTAGGAAGACTTGCCCGGTGGATCGAGAGGCTTTTGAATTTGCCATTTGAGGTGGAATTTAAAAGTTCCACCGATAATGCGCTGGCAGACGCCCTTTCACGTATGTTTGAGGGCGAGTCGACGGGAACAGCTGATCCGAGCCCCAGTGACTGCCGGAACGTTCCAGACCAGGATAAAAATAGATTATCGATTTCCTTCTGCCATTCAAACTCCTCCCGAAGGCAAACATGTAAACGAACATCTAATGTAAAGCCTAAAATGCAGATAAATAATAAGTGCAATAACAAGGATAATTTGTGGTTGTTAATTAATGATTTGCCATTAGCGTTTAAAGATTTAGAAAAATATCAACTTCAAGATAAAGAAACTCAGCGAATCATTCAATCTGTAAAAAGCAATAGTAACAATTTATGTTATTTTATAAAAAACAATTTACTGATGTACAAAAGGAATGTAAAAAGTAAGAGTAAGATATTTTTGCCTGTACAGTTAATTGATTTAGTATATGAATTCTTCCACAGTTCTTTAATAGGAGGTCGTTTAGGCATTGCTAGAACGCAAAGAAAAATTAATCAGTATTTTTATAGACCTGATTTTGACGAAATTATAAAGGCAAAAGTGAAAGCATGTAATGTTTGTAAAACGAGTAACGTGTGCCAAAGAAAATGTGAAGGCGAATTAGTATCCGTGCCATTTAAGAACAATATGGATTGTTTATTCATAGATCTTTTAGGTCCCTTAGTGAGAACTAGAAACAGCAATGTATATTTACTTGTAGTTGTAGATGCCGCCAGTAAATTTCTATGGCTAATCCCTTTGAGGGAATGTAAGAGTGCTGAAATATGTAATAAATTAGACCGCATATTTTTTAACAACTTTTCTGTACCTAAAATAATATTGTCAGAGAATGCCGCATATTTTACATCACTATATTTTAAGAAGTTCTTATTTAAGTATTTTATTGAACACCGTAGACTAGCGCCTTACAGGGCTAATGGAAATCAATCAGAAAGGCATATTAGAAACATATCTACATTATTACGTAGTTTCTATCACAACTGTCATAGTAATTGGGATAATGACCTAGGCTATATACAATTAAGTTTAAACACCGCCCATAATGAAAGCACAGGTTTTGCTGCCTTTGATTTAATGTTTAATCATTCCTGTAATAATGCTTTATCTAATTTATGGAAGCTAAATGATCTAATTGGTGAGAATTTGTCCAAGGAAACTGTTGTAAACAATTTAAAGAGAGCTGTGGTGAATGTAAAAAGGAGTATAGCACATAACAGTAATAGACAAAAGTACTCAGAGCAAAATGTAAAACATCCCTTTAAGTTGCATTCCTTAGTATGGATTAGAACCCACTATTTAAGCAATAAGGTAGAAAAGTTTTGTGCAAAATTAGCACCAAAATATGTAGGAATTTATAGAATTTTATATTTTTTAAGCCCTGTAACTTGTATTGTACAACACACAGAAAATGTTTTGAATGTAAAAAAAGTTCATATTGTAGATTTAAAATTAAATTAAGACCTGTTCTGTATAAAAAAAAAAAATTTTTAGCATCCCTAGCTTAAGGAACCACTTCCTGCCAAATTTAAAAGATAAGATAAAATCCAGGAAGTTAACTGTTTGGTGAATTCTTAACGAATGTGTCAATGGAAATAAAATATAGAAAAAGAGTTTGTAAATAGACTTAATGTAAAGAAATGAGACAAAGTTGATCCTGATTGTTTGTAATGAGGGAACCAAGTATGAAAAATTGTCTGTGTTTTGTAGGTATGCCGAAATGTTGAATTTTGAATTTTGTAGATATATTTGAAGTGTTAAAATTCATGTAGATGTAAGATGTATAGGATGTTGTATGTAAATATATATATTAAGAGTGATGCAGTATTAATACGAAATGTGAGACTTAGCTTCTCGTGAGGGGACGTTTCATTCCAAAGTATTCGATCCATATTGGTAACTTGTCCGCAAGTCTCAGGGTATTTAATGGCACAACACTATACACAAAACACTGGTATGAATGCAAAACAGATGTATGAATGTGGCGCCTATATAACAAAACACTACACTACACTTGTTTACGATTTAATCGCCTTAAATGCCCTTATTCTTGCAACGACCCGCAAATTCTAAAACGCTGCAACGTGCACTGCATGAAAATAGTTTGCCTAAATTGATTTTCTATTTTTGGTCCCTAAGCGAGCAGTCATATAACTGCATGGATTTCATAGGAAACTTTTGAAACCCCGCGCTATCGTATTGTTATGGTTGAATTTGAATTTATGTAATGAATAAAAGGTTGAATTAAGTTTGTTATTTAGAATATGTTTAAAGTAAAGCGACTAACTAGGTTGCGAAATCAAAACAGGGGGGATATTCTGTACCGTAAATTAGTTAATTAAATTTCATACAATGTAAATTTTGCAACCTAATCAGCCAGTATAATATAATATTATTTTACATCCAATGTTCCGTAACTAAATTATTGGGCGGAGTAACTACCTAATTGGCACGCGTATGAATTTTTTCTTCTAACCCTTTGTAGCAGCCCAACTACGTAACCGATCAGACCTCGCGCGCTTTGTCCGTAAGTAAAATTTATCTTTTCGTATTATTAAATTAGCCCTTTGATGCCAAACGTATAAAATGAATGCAACGTAAAGTAAAGATGTGAATAGTAAAGTAACTTACCCTTGAAGATCTTTTATTTGCTTGATGGAGATAAATAAAGGTTGTGGCGTCGTCCTTATGGCGACGAGCACGTTGTTATAAATAGTAATTTGTATCATTAAATGGCTAATACCGTCGCGAATTTGTTTTAGGCGAGTTTACGTAGCTGATGTATCTCACGTGTTGTTTGAATAGATGGCTACCACTTCCCAACTCTACTTCTCTTCTAGAAATAACCGTTCTTAGACTACAGCTTCAATGTCTCGTGCCAAGACGCCGACACCCGGGTTGTGAGTCTACCTATTGCGAAGGGAAGTGAAATATTATTGTTTTGTAAAGTAAAACGTCGTACGCATAATTCAATAGAACATTGGATATTTTAGGCCCACCTAGAAGATATACTTTTTAGTTATTATATTCTAATTGGCATCAACGTGGCATTACATAACTTTTCCTTTACCATCTAAAAGTGGTGCTTTTAAGTTTTCGTAATTAAACTGAACTTATAAGTAAACTTTGTATTTCTAGTATTTATTACTACGACCTCAGAAGTCACCACCCCCATGTGTTATCGTCATACGGTACACAGTCTATACGATAACTCTTTAAATACAGAGTTTAGAGACTTAAAACTTGAAATATTCCCTGTTAGTCTGGAAAGAAGAAGATTTATTGTGATTTCAAAGGCCAATGAGCAATCCGGTCGACTGTCTGTCTGTCTGTGCGATAATTTTTAAAAGGAAAGTCAAAAAGACTTAAAAATATGGAAAACCCAATAAAGAACTCAATCGATGTTGATCTTAAAAATTTAATTAAAGTCAGAACTCATTTGTTCTGAACACACGTTTACTGTTAATAATATTGTATTTAGTGTAAAATATTTCTGGAGAATTTTACTAAATTCTAAAAATATCACTTCCTCTAATCTGAGAGATTACGTTACAATATAAAAATAATGATATCTAGTGGTTTCAACATTGCAGTTAACTTTGGGATGTAACGCAAGTTTACGTTACATTCCAAACAGTCCTTTTTCCTAAGGACCCGAGACACTTTATGCATTTCTTTTCTTTTTCTAGGTGTTGAAAATAGACAACGGTACGATTATGATAACAGCCTACCACTAAATTTGCCATCGAATTTATTTTGGCTCTAGGTAATGAAGACTTTTGATGTGCGAGACATCTATTATTGTCGTGGATATTCTAATATTTCCATTTCCATTTGTAAAGTAGCAAACAACCTTGGAATATTCAAATAACTATTTAGAGTTAATTTTAAGTAGTAGCTTAAAAAAATCGCTTAAATCCACTTGGATTACAAAGAACATGGCTTTCTATTTCCGTACTTATTTACTTATAGATCAGTCGGTTAAATTTTCTTCTAGACCGTGATAAGTTGTAATGTAGAAGGACGATTAGATGGAAAATAAAATTACTCACTTATAAACTTGAGAGTAATTAATTTTTTTAACACTTTAGGGAACCTGAATTGTGTACGTGACGAGAAAATGAGACTACCACTTCACCTATTTATAAGTATCTCTGATTTCGAAGCAATGTTTTAAGTATCTTCGTTATCGACTTTCTTTGGATCTCTCCAGACGATCATGAGTCCAGATTCAAGGAGTCAAGTCTGAGACCTTCAGATACCAGACGCTGCAATGACAGTAATAATAAAAGTAAGGTGAATTGGAGCTGAAATAAAAATTGAACTTTAGTGAAGTTGCAGTTAAGTAGGGTGTTAAAAGTATGTGTAATAAGGTATATCTTAATTCTAATATTTTTTAATTATTCATATTAGTTTTTTTAGGAAATTTCTTTAAGTCCAATAACAAATAAAAAAAATTGTCCATAGATCTACTGATAGTCATGTATTAAGCTATTCCTTTTTACTTTATATACTTTATTAGAAAAGTTTCTGTTGATAAAATCGAAATGAACTATATTTATTTTAAAATTGAGTACAACCTCTGTTAACCGGATTAATAGTAACTCGAAGTTATACGAATAGGAAATATGCGGGTAAACCTTGAATACAATAAATTACAATATATAGAAGTTACTAATGAGTTTATTTGTTTCCAATATACCCATTAATGGGAAAGGGATTAATTTATGATTATCGGATTTCGCTCAAAAAAAAAAACTTCATCCGGACTAACTGCGGTGTGGCATTAAAATAAGTCTATGATATATTTCTGTTCATCATTACTAGAATCGTTTACACTGTACTCTGTTCCTGTATAAGAGCAAGCTGCTGTTACTTTGTGTCTGTTAACGCATCAATGTTATTATTGATATGAAGCCAAATATTAAATCTACCAAATTTATAATTATTAACCTTTCGGGGACCTATTACAGCATTTTCAATTCGTCTCTATATTATACGGCATTGCTTGCAACACCAAACAGTTAAAGGAAACCAAATTAATCTTCATAATACTTAATATTGAACAGAAATGCTTTGGTTATAAAAAATGGATTCCCTTAACATTTAAAACCTATCCGGATAATCCGGAGATTCGGATAACGAGGTCCAGGTTAACGAGATTATAGTGCAGTACTCTGAAGGCTGAACACAAATAGAAGCAAAAGGATACATACATGGCATATTATTCAACGTTAAATATCAAGTTGGCAGCCGTAGTATATTATTCTCCCCAAATTGTGTGCATTGATGTGAATAAAAAGCGATTGGAGATGCATTCATAACATATATTTCACAGTTCTACGGGGAAGATACATCTTATTAATTCTGTAACCAAAATAATTCTTGTATTCCAAAGTATTACAGTAATATGTTACTTTGTAATGAAATCTATACATATTCACTAATGTACCAGCACAGTAAAAATGCTCAACTATGTCATCTTATTGAACAGTCACGAATATTTTCAATGCAATTTTACAACCTAATTGATAAAAGTAACGATGGACTTCATTGTATCTTTCCAAGAAGAGTAAATGAGATTGACAATGTTTCGTCGAAGTAGAAGTTTTATATAGATTCTATTTTTATTATTATTTTAGATTTAATAGTAACACAAACTTTTCAAAGAAAATCGTGATGAATGTTAAAAATAACTATGTAACTTGTAATTGTGTTATATAAATTAACCTAATGAAAGGATATGCTGTTTATGACAAATTATTTTTTTTTAACACAATAATAAGAGTGGAAATTTACAAATGTAGTAAATTTTTGTAGAAAAAATATAACTTATGTGCAAAATTAGTAATATACTATAGCCGGGCTTGCCAATACAGTTTCCGAATAAATTATGTTCCTACATCTGTTTTGGAACACCATATCAAAGCAAATACATTATTCACCAACCAAAATCAATTTAGCTAAGCCATATAATCCCTCAGTAAAGCTCTAGTGAACAAGAAACACGGGAAGGATTTAGTGTGATGGGGTTGATATATTATCTTCTTCTTGAGACCAGTCTCTTGACTTAAGGGTATTCACCGGCAAAAACAACGCCCGTGTGACTGCCTGTCAGTCTATGTCCAAGTGTTGGCAGATAGATAATTTTATTCAGCCAATAACAATTATAAAAGTTTATTATATTCAACGCGAAACATTGCAACCCGTGGGTTTTGGAGGACAAAATTTTTTATACACTTTTGTAATCATAATTTATTTGTAAGTATCTAATATGTTTGTGTGAAATTAGTTTAATAATAATAATGCACGTTTAAAACTAGTTCATACATTTTTAAACTTTATTTTCAGAATGATTCCAAAATAGAATATCTAATAGTATGTTATACATGACAAAAATTTCAACTGTATTGCTTTAATGGTCAGTTATAAAAAGTCTATACAAAAACAAAACATGACTGAGGACAGAAAACTAAGATTTTTAGTACATTTGCTTGTTGTGATATTTTTCTTTATGTTAAGTACTTTACCCTGTTCAATAAATAACTAAGTTTCTTATGTACGAGTAGAATAAACAATTATTAAAACTACTTGACTGAAATATCTGTCAAATGTAGTAAGCAAGCCAGAGTGTACCAAAATAAATTTATAAGAAAATGTTTAAATATTTTTATAAAAATGTATTAAATATAATTCCTTTTTATTGCGTCTAAATTTTTTAATTCATACAAAATATTATTCTTATGTTAAACTGAAATGGTTTATTTTAATATAATGTAAATGTTTGCTATAAATTTATTTTTGTAATTATTTTTGACAATCTCTGTATTCATATTATAATAACATTTATATTTAAAAACTAAATACGCTACCTTTTATAGTGAAACGGTAACTCTAAAAAAATCCTACTAAGCTCAAGTGGGAATACGTCACTAAATAAACTTATATCTCATTTTTGTGAAGGAATTAGAGCAATTTTTAAATGTTGCAGGTCATTACGATAGACGGTTACCACGTTAACATGGAGGTGAGTAGAAACTAAATTTTCCGACTAGCTCGAGGGGTGGATATATGTGTTGGAAATGGAGCAAGGCGAATTCAATGGGTGGAGGCTTATTTTACTAATCTTATAAGAACACAACGTAACTCACGCTTCATAAATGATAGATTACGACATTACTCCAAATATATTTTAAATGTTATGTCAATGAAGTGGAATATTATAATATAAAAAGCCAAATTCGTATTGAAATTTTCGGGATCGGTCTTTCTTTTGTAAGAAAAAAGGAATAGGAGCCGAGTTCAATCACAACTGAGTCTTTTAAAGAATTTCAATTTGTGAAAGAAATGGTTCGTCAGCCGTAATAGTTTTAGTAAAGTTTGAAATGGGAAGGTCAGAAAACAGTAAAAAGTAACACTAATTTCGTATTTTCTTGGCTTGACCCATTAAAAAACAAATATCAAACACGTAAATATGTAACCAAATTCAGATAACCGTATACAGGCCTGATAGTGGCGTTTTTTACATGGAGGATCGGCAGTGAATTAGCTGCTGTTTGTTTGCCTTGACGACTTTTTTAAGTGTATATAGGCAAGATAATTTAAATCCTCTGATTTGGACCTCTGCTAAGGCTAGCATGCCTTACGATTGAAAATATTTCTTAGAAAAAACTTCTTTATTATTTAAAAAAAGCCAGGACTTGAAATTTAGCTCTCAGGTTCTAGACTATCAAACATTCATAGCTGAGAATAAAAGGTTTGTTTTTTATTTTAGAGGGTTTTTATCTGCTTAAATTAAAGTGTGTAAATGTTATAATACAGTACGTTTTTCCTTTATTTGCAAAAGCAAACTCAAAGTTACAGAATTCCTGGAAACAGGTTAAACATTTATCCAGCTTGTCTCTCCAAATTCTTTGTGAGAAAAAAAAGAGACAGCGTAGTGAAGGGCTTTGTTTTCTCCACTAAAACATGTTCAGATGTTCTGTGAGATAGACTGTGAATGTTTTTTCTAACTCTCTTAGACAGTATTTGATCAAAAAACCAGATACTTACTTTAATTTTTTCATTTTTCGGAAGAATTACCTTCGTTGAAATGTAATTTCTCCATTATTTATTTATGAGTTACTTTTGGGAACTAAAGTGCTCACACAAATATTAACTATACAGGGTGAATGGCTCTTGATGTGACAAAATTTTTTGGGTTATAATGCAATGTAAATGTGATACAATGGCGTTATAAAAAAGTCTAACTCCAAAAATTAGGCCTGAAATGAATTATTTTCAGTTTTTCTAAAAAACCCTTGTTTTTGTACGTAAATATTTCTCAGCAACTTATAGACATATGAGAGCAAACAACATCATTTTTAGATTCTCCGTTAAATTTTCAATTTGAAAAAGTTATCGGTTCAAACGGTAAGAAAAAAATTAAGCTTCAGGTCGATTCAAATGGCAAAGTTGCTAAGTTTCAGAAAAACTGAAATATCATTGAACCCCATCTTTTTACCACACCCTGTACACAAGAATGTGTCAAGTGATATTAAAAACTTTGCCATTTAATAGGATTTAAAATGGTATGCCACATGACAATAGTTAAGTATTCGGTTACCTACTTTTGTCGGTTTGAATATTAAAAAACATGCAAGCTACAAAAAGATTAAAACAACTTAATAACAACTGTACTTAATTTATATGTTTTATAAAACTGCCTCATAAAACAAGGAATTGAAGATTTAAAAAAAGTAAAGCAGTTTAAAATAATTTATAGATGCTAGTTACGGATTAATGGTCATATCCTTTATCAATGTTTTAATTCCTTATCTTACCACTTTCACCAGTATTGTTCATTCATTCCTTATCTTGTGTTGTAAGACCAGTGCCCACATGAATTACTTCTACCTTCAATAGACTATTTTTTGCTCAATTTAGTCAAGTGTAGGCTGCCATGGAGTTCACTACTCGAGAATACGCTGATATGCACTTTAATTGCGGGTTTTGTGATGGAATTGCGCGTGCTGCCTAAAGAGAGTATCAAGCTCGCTACCCTGATCGCCGACTTCCCAGTCATTCTGTGTTCTCAAGACTTATGTCATCTTTAAAGACACAAGATAATACCTTATATATAGGTTCGATAACCTACTTATGATAATGGATATTTAAGCTCAGAAAATTCACGTTCTAGATCATTTTTATTTTACATAGAAAACAAAAGTTCTTAAAACTGAAAATATGTCCAAAAGGTTCAAATAGATGACGAAGAAGGGAAGTTTTTGAAATTTTAGTGTAAAACTAATATTTCCTGTGATTTAATTGACTACATAGCAGGTTAGGGTAAACCAGACAATTATTGGCACTGCTACAGTAGTTGCCACCCCGTGGGAATTTTCGGTTTTATAACATTTAGGTTAGCCAAACTGGTTCCTCTGCTAGGTTACTGTAATACCAGTAGAGTTTTCCATGTGGTTTTAGTGGTCTCAGCTTCAAGATTATATGGTTATGTGAGCTGCTCTACAATATTAAAAGGTATGTAAAAATCTGCTCATTACTTAATAAATCGTTAAAAATGTTTCTATACAAACTCTGTCTTAGCTAGCACACCACACAATTGTTGTTAATTATTTAAGTTACCCTTATATGTTGAGGTAATTTAGATCTAATCTGGGTGTTTTGAATGTACGTAAACTCAAATTAAAAGAGCTATGGGGGTGCCAACTACTGTAAAATGTGCTTTTTAAGTTGTTGGCACTGGGTGCCAACTATTGCAATTTTAACGGATTTAAAACTTAATGAATTTTTTATGTTAGTGTTACCAAAGATATTATGTGAATGTTAAATAACCAATCAAATTATAAATAGTATAAGATTTTACAGTAGTTGGCATGGTGTTATTGTTATGACTTGGCATGCCAATAACTGTAACAACAAAGTACTTGGCACTGAGTCAAGATATAGTTATTGGCATGCCAGTTATTGAGCCCTCAGAAGAATCATATTAATTAATGACACTTTTCTTTTAAGTAAAAAAAAAAAAAAAAAACACTTATGTTTTGCTGAATTAAAAGTAAAACAACCCTGAAAAATTAATTAAATCATATGATTGCTGTATGGTTCATACAGAAACCATAAGATTTCATATATTTTCCAGGTTTGTTTTATTTTTAATTCAAGTATACATCTCCAAGCAACATAGCCTATCCCTTTACAATACGCCTAATATCTCGATGTTTTTTTCCAGATTTTAAATCTGCCAAGGATGCCTAAAGAGCGGTATTAGCCTGAGGCTCTTCAAGCAGCATAGAATGATGTAAAAAATGAATTGCTATCGAAAAAAGCGACTTCAAAGAAATATGGAATTCCTCGTGCGACAATCCAGTTCCGATTAAGCTCAAAGTTTACTAGGGCTGAGCGAGGCCCCCGCCAATATTAAACAAAGAAGAGGAAGATATGCTTGAAAAATGGATAATCAATTGCAGTAAAAAAGGATTTCCGAGAAGAAAAGAAGATATTTAGCTTAGTGTGCAGGAATTTTTAAGGCAGAACAATAGACCAAACCCGTTTAAAGAAAGCCTACCTGGTATTGGTTGGTATCAGGCCTTCCTTCGTCACCACCCTAAAGTTACACAACGCACTGCAGAAGCAGTCACGGCAGCTAGTTCTTGTGTAAGTGAAATGGACATTAAGAATTGGTTCAGCAATATTGAGAGTGTTCTCAGCGAAGAAAATGTTTTTGACGTTTTAAAAAACCCGGACAGAATATTCAATGGAGACAAATCTAATTTTCAAAAATGCATGAAAAATTAAAAGGTTCTAGCTCCACTTGGTTCAAAAAATGTGTACGAAATAGACAAAGGAAAGGCGATGTCTGCCGTTACTGATATGTTTACATTTTCAGCGTCTGGTGAAGTTGTTCCACCTATGCTTATCTATCCCTACCAACGGTTGCCATCTGCCATTGTTAATTCTGTCTCAGACGATTGGGGCATCGGCCACAGTGATAATGGCTGGATGAAAGCTGAGATTTTTTACGAGTATGTAGGCAACGTCTTCAACACTTATTTGATAGAAAATAAGGTTACTTTGCCTGTAATCTTATTCGTGGATAGGCATAAGAGTCATTTATCATATCAAATGAGTACTCTGTGCAGTGAGCTACAGGTAATTTTATTAGCTTTGTATCAAAATACAACACGTATTTTGCAACCTGCAGACGTTGCTGCATTTCGACTAATAAAAGCTGGCTGGAAGCAAGCTTTGATGAAATATAGAAAAAAATCATCCTACGGAGGCAGTCACCAGGGAATGCGTTGCACCCCTTTCAAAGGAAGTCGTAGAAGCGATAATACCCGAAACCCTAAAGAATGGATTTAATGCTTGTGGCCTTTATCCATGGAAATCTAATGCCGTAGACTTTTCAAAGTGTCTTGGAAAAGAACGTAAAAAAAATTGACGAGAGCAGCACACTTAACCAAACCATCACCCTTGAACAGTTTGAAGGAATTGTAGGCGATGAAATCCTTCAAAAAATTGTTAACATCGATTCTGAGGTGAACAAAATATAGAAAACCCCCTCTTTTATACGCTCTATAGGGTGTAGATGAATTCAAGAGGAGTGAAAGTGAAAAATGGGATCAGACTAATGTAATTATTTATATACCAGCAGAAAATAACGCAAATGCAATTCCATCCACAAGCCATGAAGTCCTAAAATATGAAAATCCTTTTGGAATGGACTACAGCTATGCAAAACCTACTAGGTCAAGTAAAAACCAACAGTGGTACTCAACACCTACACAACCTAATAAAACCCCTCTTGAAAATCCACAGTCATCGCAATCCTTATAGGAGAAATACTATTGTGGCCGGAAACGCCAAAAAGGAAAGGAAGAAGGGAGACGGAGAGAGTTCCCTTTGTCATTACATCAAAGAAATAGAAATCAATCTTTGAGATAAAAGGGAAAAGAAGGCTGAAGAGGAGAGAAAGAAGTCAGAAAGTAAAAAACCCGCGAAGAAAATAAAATTAAAAAAGAAAACAAGAAGAGGCAGACACAAAAACATGACAAAGATGAAGAAATGTGGAACTTCAAAAAACATAGCAAAGCCACCTAACATTAAAGACAAATATTTTGAATGTGATCTGTGTGATAAGGTTTATCATAAAGAATGTTTGCCAAGTGACTTTGAATTTGATGAGATGGACCCTGTGTTTGTCTGTGCAACTTGTGTTGGACTTAATAACGATATTATTAATAGTGTTGCTCTTAAATTCTATGACATATTATAAAATGCCTAAGCAAATACATGAAAGCTACCAATAAACAATTGGGTATTACAAAATTATTAGGGCCTAATATCAAATATTTTGATATGATGAGTTTATTGATGATCTATTAAGTATAATACAAACTCTATTATCCGTTAAACATATTTATAAGAGGTGTCAATTAATGTATTCATCTTACAAGTTTATTTAACTTTTTATTCATTGGCATAGGGTGCCAATAACTGTAAAATTGTTTGCACTTTTTATAAAATTCATTAAAATTAAATCTTTTTAAATTTTGAAAGTTTTTGTTATTTTTATGATCACAATAGTCTGTTGTAATAATTTAATTGGTACCACAGTTAAAAGAAAATGTGATAAACCGATAAAATTTAAACGAATAAAAATCAATCATATTAGCAGCTAAAGATGCTAACTACTGTATAGATTACCCTACCTAGTTACATCACTTACGTCTAAAATCAACAGTGAGCGATTTGTCAATCTCATGACAGGGTAATAATTTGCTTTTGTTTATTCTATAAATAAAGCACTTTTTCTTCTACTTATTATTTTCTAAAAGTTTTATTCTCATCTTCTAAGCTTATATTCTTTCATTGAGTGAAAAATCAAAGCAATCGATAAGTTTTAATTATTTTAAACAGCAGTGGAATTGAAAAACGTGCCTTGAGTTTTCCGTAAAAATTTTTGAGCTCTTCGGGCTTTTTATGCCAAACAGAGATTGCGGAACTGTCTTCAAGACTCGTTATGAATGGGTGTATGCAATGCTCTGTCTATGTTATTCTGTGGACGCTGGGTAGAACGTGATCAATGTGGCAGCTCCAGATCTGGCTATTATGTTAATAGGCTTCCACCATGAGCTACACCATTATTTTGTAATTGATATTGTAGAGATCTTGTTAGTTTGCAGACGTTCCTAGTTAAAATCTGGTTCCACATCAGCTTGAAGGGCACACTGTTGCCTCGGATTTGTTCTGAAGATACGGCGATGGGACCAAACTTGCTAGATGCATGTACCTTTCGTTTGTAAAATTATAATCCTTGCATGTGCGTACTATTTCTATACCTGTAACATTTTCCAGTGGCTTGATAACTTATCCTTTTAGAAGAGATTTTGGCAAGAGTCTGTCGAGGATTAGGTTGAACATTACTTCAAGAAGAACTCGTGCAATGGGCGTAATATGTTTTCTGTATTTCGATTATGGACTGAATTAATTAATTTATCTTCAAAAATTACACACAGTTTTTTTCCTTTAGAAAGACAATTACAAACAATGGTTACGAAAACTTATGGCTTTGCAGCTATAAAGAAAACAAAAAAATTCTAAAACTTTGTGGTTAAATGGAGAACGCTAAAGAGATAAAGATCACCAATGCGTAAGAGTATTTTTATTCCAACTATGTATAAAACTTCACATATAACCATATTTTCAGAGTGGGAAGTATGTTTTGTAATAGGATAAACGGATTGGAAGAGTGTTTCTCTCTTAAGGAATTTAGTCTTTTGTGAAAATGGTATATTGCTAACTTTGCGCTACTTCACGTAATAGTTGTCGAATATACTGAACTTGAACATCTAAGCTAAACAGACCGAGGGCTGTTATTAATACTGGTGTTGAAACTCTTTCACAGCCATCTTCATCATCATACATCACGATGTTTAAATTCGACATTCTGTGGACACACATATTAGTATGTACAGTACACATTTCTCAACGTTTGAAGGGTAATATTCAGTTCTCCTATGCAGAAAAAGATTACACACAGGGCGTGTAAAATGTTTGTACACACCCAATATTCTTCTTCATAACCAAAATTTAATACTTTTAATGCTCTAAGTGCTCCTTTTCTGATATAATTAAGCCTTAAATGTATATCCTATAATTTTGTAATGAATAAAGTTTAAGAAGTGTGGTTGATTGCAGTATGTTGTATAAATAAAGACCTATAAAGTTATATGCATAATACTTGGAATTAAGATTTACATAACACTCACCGTTGCCCACCTTTCCAATGTAAGCGTGTTATCGGTATTGCATAAACAGTAATTACGATACCTGGGTAACTTTGTGCTAAGTTTCTATGCATTATCAAATATGGTTTCAAACATATTAGGGTTTTGTCAGAAATTTTACACACCCTGTATATTTATACAGTAAAAAATCATGTTTAGGCAATTGTTTGGTACTTCATCGATGTGTTGAATACTTTATTGCACTTTAAATACAGAATAACTCCAGTTTCTTATTTTAGAACTGAACGCTTCTAGCAAACTAAGAGCAACTCTATGACGAAATGTTATAAACTTAGAGGAAATGGTATTCGATAGCGACCTAATTTAGAGTTTCTACCTCTTCCGTTTCCTCGTATTAAACTTTTCGATTATTTCAGAGATAATGGGTATCAAATGCCACTTAAAAATGAAACAGAAATCTCATGAAAAACATTTAATTAATATTTTCCTAGGTTATATAATTGTGATGCATGGGTATATTTCAAATGTTTCTTCACAATGTTCTGTACTGATATGAAATATGAATAACAACTAATATAAAACATAATTTAGGAAATTAAAATTAAATTATAATTATTGACCTTTAAATAAATTACTAAGATGATTAAATTAATTATAACAATTTCAATACATTTTCCAATGTATTAAATAGCTATTCTCGTGAAAAATCACCTAAAACTAGTTAAATTATACGAAATTTACTACCAAATCTATAAAATACGTACTTTAATATTACCTAATTATTAATAGTGGAAGGTTAAAATCGTATTAAAAAATAGCATGGGATATCGAATGTAACGTTTGGACCATAAGGTATGCTTACGAAGAATATAACAAATTATTGAGGATTTGGGATTTTCTAAGATAAAATGTATTGTTATTTATTTTTCAAAAACTAAGAAATGTTTATATTTTATATCATTTACCACTTATTTAACAATATTTAAAATAAAATTTAAGCCTACTTTTTAAAAGGATTTAATTCTGAATACTGGAATTATAGGTCAAATATTTTCGATAACCATTTGAATGCATAAGATTAGGTATCCCCGCAACGTAATCGTATACCAGGCAGTTACTATATGTACTCGAGTTGCCAATTAGTCAATATCTCAGCCATCAAAGAGCTTATCAGTCATATTGTGTGGAGATGGGAACTTCTACTATCGCTGTTCTGAAAGAGACAAGTTGGTGAGGATTTTATAGTAAACCAAGAGCTGCCAGACCTGCGGTTTGACGCAATTCTAAGTAAAACAAGACAAGAGCAAACCATACCCCATGTCGCGTAACAGACCACGTTGCGTAAGAAATGTGAATATTATAAAATTATTATTAATATTATTATTGTTAAAAACATATTTTTTATGCGATTTAAGCGATAAAATCCACAAAATCTCATCCAAACCCCTTGAGGTGATATGCACCATAATCGAACTCGGTGTATAGAAACGAAGCTTCATGATAAACTTTAAGGGTATGGGTGGATTTGTTTCGTACGCAACGGTGTACTTAACACAAATTGAGTCTTGCCAACTAATCAAACAATATAATTTCATCTCAGTGTCTCTTAAAAGAATGTCGTATGATTGTACTTGCTTATTAAAAAAGTTTTAACTTTGGGCTTTTCCTCGCTTTCATGGCTACTGATAAGACTAGTAGAATTTTTTTATAATTTGAGTTTTACATCTCAATTTGATCTCTAAATTAATAGAGCTCTTCCACGGAACAAGAGAAACCTTGTTTCAAAAAAAGTTTCAGGTCTCTAATGACTGCGATAAACAATATTGATGAATGAAACATACAAAAGCACTTGAAACATTTAAAAGTTTTGACAAGATTTGACTCACTGACTCACACACAATGACTCGATTGCCAGGAGGTCCTGACGAGTATTTAACAAATTAATCTAGAAACGAGGTCACAATATTAGGTATATCTCGAACTAAAATAAAAAGCCAAATACAATTGTACGGTCTAGTTCTTACTATATTTCATATGAATTAGTTATTTTATCTTCATGTGTAATATGGATGTGTAATTCGAAAGTAACTGAAAAAAATAATCTTGTTATGACGTAAAGGTCTATGCTATTATTCAGGATTACGACATGCTTTTGTTTACCGTAACATATAGTCACTTAGATGATGAGATTTGTGTTACAAAAAAGATTTATGATCCAGTTTACAACTGTTAATCGTAAGCGGAGAACAAATATTATTCTTTCCAATGTAAGTCCGTCAAGTTTGTTCAACATTCTAGTGAAGTTTTCGGGTACTTCGAGAATAAGGCCAAATAACTTAACTAAGAAATTTACAAATAAAACATTCCTATACAACATTGCTGGTATATCAAATATAAGTATAACTAAGATACATCCTCTTCCGTTTCATGGCCACATCATATATTCACATTTTTATACTCCGAAGATTTACACCTTTAACAATAAAACTTGATTTCATCAGTACTTTAAGATTAAGGCTTTATGAAAACTTATGCTTCTGAAATAATTATAAAACAATCCATACACTAGTATATAAAACGTGTAACAAATTATTTTCTAAATTAGTTTAAGTTTATAAAGTTTTTTGCATACGATTCTTTGGTAGTTTATATTGTGATAATTTTTTTATTGATTAAGTGTAATCAAATAATTACTGATCAAACAATCATTTAAATTATATCTTACTAGAAATAATGATCATTTTTTTTTCCATTTTGTAATCACACTCTAATCTGTTTTTATAGTCAAATGTCAATAACACTGTAAGTAGTGTGTATTCAGTTTCCATGTATGAATTCTATTTAAAAGTTTAGAGCCTTTCAGTTGTTAAAGTCTGCATGTGCATAAAAAAGGAAAACATGATTCTGGTAACTTTACTAATAGCTATAGGGATTCAGTAATGAAAGGATTTGTAATTGTTTTAATATTAAAATTATAAATGAATACAATATTTTAAAGAGTTACTCAAGGCAGTAACATCCATTTCTAGTGTTGAATTTTGCAATATTAAAATTTTTTTTTAATTAGAGTTTACAACAAAATTACGTTATTCTAGTAATATATGGAGATATTATCACAAATAAAATTTTGTTATTTCCCTCAAAACAACATATATTTGTTAGTACATGAAATAAAATTGTTAATATCCGTTTCATTAAATATTTCTTTGACATAAGCATACAAAAATGTTATGACATGTTTAAAAATTTCTTTTCATTTAACTGTCTTTACAAAACTATCCTATGTGGCTGCGGCCAAACATTTTAATAAATATAAATACCCAATCAAACACAGATTGCGCCACGTTCGAGGGTTCTTTCATTCCGGACGGTGATATATCAGCAATTATATGAGGATCTTAATCTAATCTAAGTAGTAATTAAACTAAAAAACAAAACAATTTTCACTATTTTTAGTTTAAATAGAGTTTCAAATTAGTATGTACTCACTTTTCTGTATATGTAAGTAAAAAAAACAGTGATGGAACACGAAATATGTAGGTAATAGCTTGATTCTATTTTCAAAAAGCTAGAACTCGTTAAGTCCGTATATTGCTTTTGAATATAAAAATAAAGATTCAATATTACTGCATCCTTCATATTAGAAATACATGTAAAATATTAGTTTTTGGACATGCTTGAATAATCCATATATTACCTGGAGCCCAGATGTAGACTAAAAAGCTTCTCGAGCAGTTATGATGCAACTTATGGTGATTTGAAAAATTCTAAATTTATCAATCTCTCCATTTTTCATTTATCAACGATGGAATTCAAGCGAATTTGGAAGATTTTTTACTCAGACCATTATTATGAACAACTATATACCCCCATAGCATAAATCTGACGCTAGAGATTTTCATTGGATATAACTCTTGAAAATGTGTTCCGTTCCATTGCTCCATAATAATATCTCAAAGGAGTTCTAGAGAGTTGTTATCGGGGACCTAAATGTACACTATGTTGTTCCCAAACCCACAACTTTGAGGTAACATAGGGTGACTTAAAAAATGTCAATCTCATAACTCAAACTTATTTCATTGCTCCAAAAAGAATACCATGGTGTCTCCCACAGGGAACTTTACCTGGACCGTTGCTATGAATGACGATATGTCCCGCACGCATTTGTGGTTTCAGTTATGGTTCTTGTAAGATACATCTCGGAATAATTACCGTTACTTTTCTCCGTGATATAAAACAAAGGACTCTTACAGGAACGTCTTTTAAAACCTCGATGCATATTAGTGAAAAGGAAAACTCTGAAATTACTTTTAGTAATTTTTTGAAAATTTCTATCTACGCTTCAATCCAGTGCTGTTGCTTCAGGCTATATAATTTTATGATTGCCTCTATTAACTGCGTGTCTAGCCCCATTATTATGATATAACAACAAGAACCCTAAGCACACGTGAGGTAGGTTATGGTTAGCTGGAAGAAAACTACAAATCAGTATCTTATACCGTCTCGTTTATTCACCCCATGTTTCAAAATACTCTTATAGCAGGACTTTCTGTAAAACTCTGTGAGATTAGTAAACTTATCCAAACTCTGAGATAATTTAAAGTGATTTGGAAAATTCAAATCCCCGTCTTGTGACTAGTTGCAGAATGGCTTGATAAATATTCTTTCAATTAGGACGTGTTTTCCCTAGGCTAAAACGTTAGAAATTAAGTTTCCTATAATTTCTCAGTGAGGTTGTAGTAATTGGAGCATCAACACAAAATTGCTTTTTTCCTGGTTTCCTTATATAGTTTTTATGTTCGAATACTTTCAAAGCAATTTCCTGGTTAGATGCTTCCCCAATTCTTAAAAAAAATTATGTAGCACCACTCTTGAACAGCCCGCCCTCTTTTTATTCAAAGAGATTCATTTAAGTTTTTGTTGTAGTTATTTTCTAAAACTTTAGTGGACATAAATTTATGACAAACATTGAAACAAGTAAAATTGTATAACCTTCTACTTTTAAATTAGCTTAACAACTTACGATATTTTAAACAATGTTAGCCTGTTTAATAACACGTGGTGTGGCTGTACTCCTTGTATTGGTGGTTTACAATATAAATATTTTTTAAATTTCGACTCAATTAAGGTATAACTCAATTCTATTTATTACTCAATATTTTTACTTGATACATGCACCCAAGGGTTACACTGATCATTTTTTCAACTATCAAACTAGGAGTATGCCACACCACGTTTAAATGTTTATAGGGTTTTTACTGAGATTTCATGCACAATTTTAAGTCTGCTGCCTATATAATATGGCTAAATGTGTTACTATGTTACAATTTTAAATATCGTAGGTTGTTTAGGCCTGCTTTTAAAAAATAGAAGGTTATAACAATTCGACTTGTTTCTATATTTGTTTTATATGTATGTCTACCAAAGGTTCCGAGAAACTATTGTAAATGATTTTAATGAATCTCTGTGAACGAAGAAGGCTGCTCAAAGAAGTGATGCTTCATTAATTATTTTTTGAGAATTGGGGAATTAATGTGAGGAAATATATCAAACTACATAAAGAAATCAAGGAAAGAAACTTGCAAAGGTTATAAGAAGGATAATATAGAAAATTCTACACCTGCAACATTTCCGTGTCACAGCACCACATCATATCCACAGGATTTCTAGAAGATAGTTACCTTAAATATTGGTATAAGTGAATACCTTTGCTACTCTGGGCCAAATTGAGGAGTCATATTATTGAAGAGAATTCCCAATATCTTATATTCTTTGTTCTAACTAATGATCTAGGATAGATTCCGTAAAAAGCAAACTCGAAGTCAATGACCCTTATAATTTAAAAATACCCAAAGGTAACATGCATTATTCCAGTTTCGTCACGAAGCAGTTTAAAAAATAAAGCAGCTTTTTTAACTCAACATAAAACAATTTCGCTTAAGTGTAGCTGGTATATGTTCAAAATATAAACTCCATAACCTTTTATTACTTAAAAAATTGGAATTTTTACACCAGTGACAGAACCCAAGAAATGAAAATCACCTAAACGAAAAATTTTATCCACAAGGTAATGGAATTTGAATTATACATTTTTTAATTGTAATAATCCTAACAATCTATATTACCATTGTTAAATTAGTATTACTTGTAACATAAATACCCAAAAAGGTATATATATATATATAATTTTGATAACTAAATATAAAATAAAAATATGAATATATCTGTTATTATAGTAGTTTTATATAAAACAGCATTTACAGTCCAGGTATATTACAGTTTACATCTCTCGAATGAAGATCAATCTTCAAAGCGTAGCTGATATAATTGAAGAATGCTATTTATTGTCTTATAACAGTTCTGAACGATATATAAACAAAAAACAGAAAAAAGACTCATCCCGACTGTTTCCTATTTATAAAGTATTCTACTAAACTCATTTGTCATTAGGTAACTAATATCAGCCACAATGTTTGTACAGAAATATACAAAGGCTCAAATACTGGTGAAGTATCATAAGTTTATTTGTGTTTTGTTATTTTTTATTAAAGATAAACTGATAATCTTGTATTCCGTCTCATTAATATCTGTAATGAATGTTAAACACAATAATAGCGTCAACCTTTAACACCTAACTTTATGCAAAGAAAACAACGTAATTAATAGTAAAAAAACACAGGAAAGAGCTTAATTACTTAGCGAATAGCCTTAATAAACTAACTAGTAGGATAATACTTGATAGCTAAGCAATACGGTGAAACAATGTTTTCACCCGTTCGTTCCAAATACAACAATAATAATATTAATGTTTAAACTTCAACTATTGGTCCCTTTTCCTTTAATTATTTTCAAGTAAACTATCAGCATAACAAAACAATAATATGTGGTAAATTAACGCATATGCCCCCGCTGCAGTTTCTTGACATCTCAAACGTTAATTAAACTTTTAAAAATAATTATATGTTAAATATTAAACACCTACGAATAAAACAAAGTGCTTGTTTTACTGTGTAACTGTTATTATTATTATTACTATATTTACTATTCCAAATTGTACATACTTGTCCATTTGTATTTGATACAGTTTTTAATTTTACTAAATATTTAAATAGATTTAAAGAATAGTAAAGTAATTACTTCCAATCATTAAGTTTGTTAGGGTTTAGGAGTTGTTAAATTCTATGTAAAATAAAGTCAATTTAAGTAAAAGGAGAGCTTACTCAGCGTTGTGTATTCTGTTACTACGTGAAAGTTGTCATTTATGAAATCATTCGTAATTAAAACTGACAGCTGGAAAGTGTTTACCAACCACATAGTGTACTCCACTGTATTAACACCGGCCACTAATGTTTCCACTAGTTCCCACTTCAAGTTTATATTTAATCTTTACTAATAAAAACCATCTAAAAGTTGCAGACAATAGTGCC